>NC_056739.1:1013489194-1013564194 GCF_019279795.1 Protopterus annectens | reverse complement strand
CAGATTTAATTAATTCCAAAATCATTTAATGTCCTATATCTGATCATAATTCAATTGTTTTTGAATTCATGATAAAAAATACTCATAATGTTCAGATCAAAAGGATACCAGCATACTTAACTAAAAGACTATAAAGAATATATACTTTCAGAAGTAAAAAATTTTTTAGACATAAATAATACTCCTGAAGTCTCCATTGTTTATGTTTGGGATGCCTTAAAATCATATCTATATGGACAAAGTATCAGATGGTATGATAATAAAAGGAAATCTTGGGATAAGGAATTGTTAGATATTCAAAGTAAATTAGACTCTTATAAACATAATAATAAAGAAAATATTATGGACAAGAAAGTTATTGAAGAAATAAACAAACTAAATGAGAAATACAAAGAAATTTTAACTCATAAAGTTAAAATAACTTTAGAGAAATACAAGTTTTGTCTTATTCAATAAGCCCCAAATACTTACATAGACTTAAAAATAAAACAAAACGGTTGAATAAACAAAACCATATCAAAGAAATCTTTTCTCTAAGGAAAAAGAAGAATGTTTCTAGTATACCAGAAATACTAGATGAATTTAGAAATCACTTTCACAAAATTAACCATAATAATATTAACATGGAACCTAAAGATAAAATAAAGGAGTTTATAACCACAAATATGAATAAAAAGCTTAATAAACAACAGATTAAACTATTGGACAAGAGTATTTCATATACAGAAGTTATTACACAAATAAATAAGCTTAAATCAAACAAAGTACCGAGTAATGATGGTATTATACCAGAGATCTATAAAATCCTTTCTAAAAATACATATTCATTAATACATAAGGTTTTTATTTTGGCCCAGACTGAGTTAATAACCCTCCCATCTTGGCAATATACATTTATTTCGCCAATTTTAAAACCTAATAAAGATCCAACTAGATGTTCTTCGTATTGGCCCATCTCATTACTTAATGTTGATTATAAAATGTTTATGAATATCTTTGCTGATAGATTGAAGACAATCATTCCCGGCATTATAGATATATATCAGACAGGCTTCATTGTAAATAGAAATACTTTTGATAATATAAGAAGAACTTTAACATTAATAGATTTTGCAAATAGGAAAAAGAAAGATTTAACACTTATTAGTCTTGATATAAGTTCAGCATTTGATTCAGTAAGTTGGGACTATCTGTTTACCTTAATGAAGTGCACAAACTTCTCGGATGCATTTGTAAATCTAATTGAACATTTATACAAAGGAACGTTGGCTTATATTAAGGTAGGAACATATGTTTCACAAAAATACCCATTCTTAAAGGTACAAAACAAGGATGTCCACTTTCTCCACTATTATTCACTTTAGTAATGGAGCCTTGGGCTAATTTGATCAGAAACAGTACTGACATAGAGGGTTTTGAAATAGATGAAAATACAACATCCAAAATTCAACTTTTGCAGATGATGTTCTAATTACATCAGCAGGATCTAATTCTTCTATACAGTCTCTATTTGATAACATGATGAATTTTAAAAGTATTTCTGGTTTAATATTCAATGAAGAAAAACTAAAATACTACCTATATATACACGAAAAAATATTCTCATTAGTGATTTTACTAAATATTTACCCAATTCAGGTCAGATAACTTATTTAAGTATAATACTATCTAAAGATATTAAATCTATTATATATAATAATTATAATACCTGTTTTCTTAATATACAAAATCTTTTTAATACCTGGAATAATATGTTTTTACTATGGAGGAGAGACTTACAATTATTAAAATGATAATATTCCCCAAGATTTTATACTTAATACAATCAATAATACTTCCACCTACAAAAATAATTATCAAGAAACTGAACACACTAATGTTAAATTTCTTATGGGCACCTAATAGACCTAGGATTGCATTAAAGAAACATACTAATAGCTGGTCTCAAGGGGGTATTTCTTTTCCAGACTTTAATTTATATACTATCTCTTCTATTGTAAAAGTTATTACTTCATTAATAGATCAGTCATATGTCACAAAATGGAAAGATTATTGGGAGCTAATTAGTATACACTTCATGAAAATCTCCTTAACACATAAAAATATGATTGTAAATAACTCCATGTTATGGTTACTAAAGGAATTTTGTACTTCACCTATTACACCTAAACATATGGTTTGTTACCCATTAAATATTATTATTAGTTATCGTAACTTTATATTCATGCACCCTAAGTATAGGGAATGGAATTTTATTGTATTTCCTATAATGTATACTCAGGGTATGCTTTTGTCATCTACTTCTGAAGGAACTCATTTAGCTATAGATAATGATCTAAAGTACTGGTATCAGTTGCTATCTGATAATAAAGTTAAAAATCTAGATTTCTTAAAACAAGAATTTGATCTAAGAGAAACTTGCTGGTTAGAGGTTCAGACCTTTAGACAACATCTCATTAATAAAATAGATTTAATGTCTATAACTGTTAAAGAATCTATTCCAACACTGATTGATTACTTGATATTAAACTTACAACATAAAGTTTCTGATAAAGGTAAGCTTTCATACATACATAAAGTTATCAGACAAGAAACTTTTTACAGTGTAGATTCATACTGGAATTATTTCACTTCTATTAATGGGGACCCACCAAATCAACAAGATAAACAATATATATTGGAATCTGCTTATAGAACTATGTCTTCCATTGTCTGGAGACTTTATACATGGAAATTTTACATAGATCTTTTATACACCTTTGATGATGAATAAAATAAATAATAAAGATAATCTATGTAAGAGATGTAATGTGGAAATTAATGCTGACTGGGCTCATATGTTTTATGACTGTATAAAATTGAAAGAATACTGGAAGTCAATTAATGAATTTTTGCAGGCTCTTTTACAGATAATTTCATTATTTCTAAATCTCTTATATTATTCAGCACACCTGTACCTCAAAGTGTTAAAAAGGTTAAGCTTCCCTTGTTATGGTCTATTCTAGCAGTGGCTAGGAAAATAATAACTAGAAACTGGATTTCAGATACACCTCCTTCGTTCAATGAATTTAAAAATGTTATGAATATAGTGTGCCATATGGAAATAAACACAATTAGGACTAGAACAAACAGAAAAACATCTTATTTTATTGTATGGGATAATTTACAAAATTTGTTAAAAAAATTAATTTCAATAGCATGGTATTTTAGTTTAATTAATTGATCTGATTGTAGTGGATGTCTTTGTAAATACTTTAGTTGTTTTGTTGAATATTATAATAATACCTATTTTTAATTACTTGTATAAAATTGTTATGATATTTCTCTTATATGTTAAAACAATAAATCTGTTTTGAAAAAAAAAAAAAAGAAAATGACTGAATAAATGAATGAATACATTAATTTCTAATAAAAAAAGAATGTGAAATATATAATCTTGGTGTACACTGATTTGTATATATTGTTTGATAAGCAGAAATCATTTTTCTTGTTTCCTTGTCCAAATGATCCAATACCTTTAGAGGTCAGTCATCACCCCAGAACTGTAAGTTAGAACAGGAAGAGCAAACTGATTTATAGCTTGGACTTTGCTCCTAGATATCAGGGTCATAGTCAGTATTAACTTTAGTTTTCTAAAATATTCCTTACTGAGTTTTTTGCATTTGCTCATGTCTTACTGTTAATCCTTAATTCCCAAATACTTATGCACTCACTCCTGCTGAAATTATTTTATATCACATTCTGGTCACATTCTGGTCCCAGACTGATATTTTCTTTGTGCTGCAGCTTTTGTGGTTTTAAAGTTTTATTTGCACATTTATGAAGACCAAATGACATTCTTGTATCATCTATGTTTTGAACACTTCCAGTTGTGCTTTCAGCTACTCATCTAATGAACTATACGGTTTTAAATTATGTACAATCAGAGGTCTTAACACTTTGTTTTCTGGGAACCAAATTGTAACAATGGCCTAATGTATTAAGTAGACAGCTTAATTGTTTAAAGGCTAGACAAAGGAGCAGCAGTAACAGGGAGTCATCCTGGAATATTCCCCTTTAAATTTTTATCCCTGGAATAATAGTTTGTCCTTTATCATGGCTTAACAGCAAAGTGGTTTGTCACTGTTTCATGGTCTCTGTAATAGAACTGATCAGTGTAGGCTGTGGGCCGGATTCACGAAGGCTTGCACGGAGTCTAAGAGTAAAGTAAGACTCCATGCAGCCAATATGTCCGCCGAGCGAACCAGGAACAGCTGGTAGGGGTGTGCAACAGAGCTCCTAAAACGACTCTTACATGGACAGAGCTAGGATATGCAAATTACCGCAATTGCAGGCGAAAGCTATGCAAATGAGGTAAATTTGCGATCCAGGAAACCCAAACCTGTCCGAGTAAGAGTAGTGTTATTTGCAGAAATGCACTCCGTTGACAACTGAGTACGGTTCTGCAAATAGCAAAACGGAGCCGTGACAGCTCCAAAAAAAGGATGCATCCAGTTGAGGAAGCATGCCAATGACCAAAAATATGGCCATTGGCAATGTTCACCGATGCAAAATAAAAATAAAATAATTTTTTTTTTATCCCAATCTCCAATGTTTAAGCGTAGTGCAGTGCCACACAAACGCGCTGCGCTCTAAAAACCAGAAAACCAATAATTAAAATCCACAAATGTGGATTTTATTGTAATTCTTAATTTAGAATGCAAGGGAATGGCAGGCCGAAAACAACATGGCTACCGAGTAGAGGTTTGCACAAAATTCACTAGAGCCGTCACTCCTTGTGATCACTTAGTTTATTTTAAAACGCTAAAAATGTACCACGTTTTTCGTCTAACCCAAATGGTTAAACTTCTTCAGAACAAAAGCCAAACAGTGTCAGTTACAATTCAAACTACTTATTTATAAACTTGCCCGCCACATTTTCAAGGGCTTAAGTATCTCTTAAAGGTGTAGACTGTTTGAAAGCATGACATTACATTAAAATGAATTAAATTGCTTTTGTTTAGAACCTATCTTTAAAAACACTTATGCATCATTGCAAAAACCCTATTTCCTTCTACTCACATAACATAGCATAATATAATAAGTTACATAAGACCAGAAGCTCCGATTGTACTAATACAATAATAGCTACTTAAAATGCTAAATATTAAACATGCATCCTAATGACCATCACTTTACAAGTATCTATTGCCTTATACTTGTGATACATATTACAACATATTTAACTTAAAACTATGCTGATGATTGAATTAAACTATATGTAAAATGCATCCAGACCCCCAAAAAATCTCAGCAACATGAACAATGTGTCCCGCACAATTTCATCTCCCACCATTGGAATTCATGCAGAATGAGTGTTATAACTATGCCAACTTTATAATAAGCAACCAACAAACAAAAATTGATTTATCTTAAATTGTGGCAAGTTAGTCAATATAACAATTATCCAACTTGCTCACATTCCACATATATTGTAGAAAATTGATGAATAGCCATAAGCAATATAAAATTATAAAAATATATAAGTATATTTGTGTGTATACGTTTATACACATCAGACTTCATTTAGATTCAATCCATCTGTTGTTAAGCTATCTATCTAAGCTTTTAAGTTTTAGTAAACACATAAGACTACATTTTTCATTTAGACCTGGATTTATATATGCATTAAGCTTAATTTGCCATAATAATTCCATTTTCTCCAGCAATAGCCCGAAGGGCCCCCCCTCTCACATCTGTCTTATTAATTTACAAAAAGAAGATAATGCCCTTGCTAGGCATATTCTCACATTTCCGGATCATAAATTTTGTTATAAAGTGTTCTGAAGAAGTTTAACCATTTGGGTTAGACGAAAAATGTGGTACATTTTTAGCATTTTAAAATAAACTAAGTGTTCGCAAGGAGTGACGGCTTTAGTGAATTTTGTGCAAGTCGGTGTTTAAGTGGACTGTAGACTGTAAGTAGAGGTTGCTAAGGGGGGAAGCTCAGTCTGAGAGATGTAACCAAGCATTAGTAGGCAATCCTACGCAAATGAGGGTAAGGATAGTGAATCCCAAGTTTACATAGCAAATGAGCACAGTCAGTGGAGTGTAGGAGTAGGATAAGGGGAGTATCATAGTAGAAGATAGGTGACATTACGAGGGGGGTATGTATGAAAGAAGTGAAGCTCATTGGAGCAGAGTGGCATATGTTTGCTGTCAGTTACTCATCACTGGAAGAGGTGTGTCAACAGGTACCCTAGCTAAAGGCAAGAAATTGAAGGTGTATGCCGTCGATAACACTAAAGATCCTTGTAGAAGTGCTTGCAACGTGTTTGTGCGTGGGTGCACACCCATACATCCGAGTAAGACTGTGTGCTTGACTGTGCACCTGTGTGCGCATGTTTAAGCCGGAGTAAGCATGTCTAAGGTTGTTTAAAGTTGTGTAAGCGTGTTTGCGCCAGTGTGCATGCGTTTTAGCAAGAATAAGCAAGTTTCAGTCCGTGTAAGCATGTGTGTGTGCGTGCGAGCTGGTGTGAGCGTTTTTGCACTTGTGTGTGCAGCGCTGCCCCCCTGAGGAAACAGAAAGGGAAAAGGAAGCACAACAAATAGTAGGAAGTTAACCAGGGAGTACTAGCAGAGCTAGCAGGTGAAAACAATCAGAATCAGGCAATTACACAGGCAGTACACTAGCCCAGCCCAGCCCAGCACTTAAAACTCTGCAAACAACATTCCACTATGTTTCTCTCAGAGAGAATGCAACACTGCAGTAAGCTAATAGAAGTGAAAACTGAAAAAGCTGTACTGAGACAAAGAAATTTGCTGTTATAAGACGACATATGCAACATGCTGAGGGTGGTGGCAATCCGAATGCTGCTGGACAACCCACAGTGAGGAGATGGAGAAAAGTGTACAGGCCCAGGGTAACCTGTCAGGGGCTACATGAGCTGGAGATAGTGGACCGCTATAGAGTGGACAGAGACCTCATGCAGCAAATTGCTGAGCTGTGCAGGACACGCCTCACACACAGAACCAACAGAGGGGAACTCATCCCAGTGGAAACCAAGGTATGTGTTGGCCTAAGAATATTAGCAGCAGGTACCTTCCAGAGACCAACTGGTGATATGGCAGGGATATCACAGGCATTAGCATCCAGGGTACTGCACCAGTTCCTGGATGCCATGTCAGCACATGTCGGTGATCATGTATATTTCCCCTATTCCCGTGAGGTATTGGCCAGCAATATGCATCTCTTCCAGCAAATAGCGGAATACCCTGAGGTAGTGGGTGCAATAGACTGCACGCACATACACATCAAAGCACCAGCCGGTGAGCGGGGTAGGGTCTAGTTTAACCACAAGGGCTTCCCCTCCATCAACTGCCAGGTTGTGTGTGATGCCCAGGGCATAATACTGAATGTGTGTGCTGGCTGCCCTGGAAGCTACCATGATTCCCATATCTGGCATCTGACACAGCTGTACCAGACATTTGCCAATGGGGACATCCCTCATGGTCACCTAGTGGGGGATGCTGGCTATGCACTGGAGCCGTGGCTGATGACACCCATCAGAAATGCACACACACCTGAACAGGAACGCCATAATGAGGCACACGCACAAACACGAAATGTAATCGAGCGTGTGTTTGGGCTGCTCAAGTCACGGTTCCGGTGCCTGGACACATCTGGTGGAGCCTTGCAGTACTCACCAACTACATGTACCCAAATTGTCATGGTATGTGCTATGCTACATAATATGATCCTGTGAAAACAGCTGCAGCAAAAGCAGCATAGGCCTGGGCCAAATAGCCCCCCACCATTGCCAAGGCCATCACAGGCAGAGCGTGACTCAGGGGAGGAACAACCTGAGCCTGCCCAAGTAGGCAGAAGGAGGCGTGCCCAGTATGCTTTGGCCTTGGCAAAGAGGCAACGCATAGCACATACACTGGCTCAGTAGGAACCCTGGAAATTATACCTCTCTCTGTGAAACACATGTAGTAAAAGGGATGCCTAACTTGACCCTTCCTGTTTTCAAACATGTATAGGGAGTGTAGTATGTGCATCTAACATAGGCAGCCCTGCACACACCTGATGCATGATTGCCATGTGTTAAGCAATATAAAGCAGTGCTAAACATCTTTTACCACCATTTAGTATATGTAAACAAAATTGCACACACTAACTAGCACAACTGTGGTCAATGTTGAGCAATAGTGGGGAACGTTCAGCAATGCTGGTTAATGTTGAGCAATGTTGGACAAGCTTGGTCTAAGTTGGGCATAGCTGAACAAAAGCCACCATGCTCATATTTGCTCTACTGGCCCTTAAGCAGTCTGGTCTGCTCAGTATGAAAATATAAAGCAGTGACAGGCCTCGAACCCAAGATACTGTGCACTATAGTCATAGTACTGAGCCACTAAACCATGACAGTATTCCAGTGGTCAGCCTGTATGAAGAAATGTTGATAAGTCTATGCAAAGTATCTCATGGAAACCCTGCAGGCACAGCATAATAGCTGTAGAGTTATGAAACAAGGTTGAGCCCTGCAGTAAGAATAGAACCTGATATTCAACACACATAAAGTATAAATGTTAATATTGGTCATGTTCACACACAACAACAAATGTAGTGGACCTCAGACAGCAACATACTGAAAGGTCACACTGGTCATGCTCACACACTTGAATAAATGAGACAAATGTCAGGCAACAAAACACTGAAAGGCCAAACTGGGCATGCTCACACACTTAGGCCATATCTGAGTACAGCAGTGGGCCACACATATCCAGCAGTTGCATGTGTTAACCCAGGAATCTCTCACTATTCACCAATCAGCCTTGTGCACACAGTTATATGACAGCAGACACATATATAATATAGTGGAACCCTGTCATAATCAAATATGTTCTGCAGATACTTAGGTTGTTCATAGAAAGTGGGAAAGCAATGAAGATAAAAAACCTGCAATCAGTATCATCAATAAACAATGTGCATCCCGAACATTATCATAGGTTCATAGGTTGATACTATCTGCCCTAGGGCATTTATAAACCTAGCCAGAGTGTGTTTGGCTTTCGCACCCCTGTTAAATTAGTAGATTGTGCCTGTGAATAGTAGGTCACACAAGATAGCCCTTTTACGATTAGTTTATTGTGCGTCTGTCTAGCAGGGACCTGGAAGAGATCCCAGTGGTAAACATACGATCACCCATCCACTCGTCAAGATGTCTCCTGTAGGTGGTCAGCAGGGGGCTCTGCCTATGCGGGACTGCGATCTCATTCCAGAGTGAGGGGGGCCTCTGTGATAAGAATCTGTCCCTCCAGCATGTCCTATTAATATCTGTGCTAAGGTTTACATCCCTGGAGCGTGTAGCTCTAAGGGATTCGGATAGCCTGAGGTGGAGCATGTCCATTAATTCTGGGTTGGACATGGCTTTAAACAACAGGCACAGATCGCATCCGAGTAGGCGGTAAGCGACTGAGTAGAGCTGGAGTTACTTTAGCTGAACTGCGCAGGGCATCTGTGTGAGTCCTTAGATCTACTTGGTGAGGTTCTTTTCTGGCCATTACAGTTGCTGCAGGTGTCGGGTAAGGTACATCTCAGATGGGGCATTGTATCCAATCATGGGCCTGATGAGTATAGGGGCACAATGACCTCACTTTATCTAGATGTGAAACCTTTTGGGATAAGGTGGGTTATATAGAAGGTCTGTCTAACCACTTTGGCAACGTGATTGTCAAAGGCGAGATTACTAACTACTCGTGTCCCCAAATCCCTAATAACTACTACCGTACTTAATAGATTACCACCTATGTGGTAATGTGTGGGCACATTGTTATTCCCAAAGGGGATGACTATGCATCTAATGGCATTTAGCTGTAGGCCATGACTCTGGCACCAGTTATCCATCTCTGTGAGACCCTTTTGGAGGATGCTTGAGCCAGCTGGAGAGTTGATTATGGCACCCAGTTTGCAGTCATCTGCGAACATGGTCAGCCATATTCCTCCTGTGTTAGCCTGTACATCAGAGAAATATATACTGAGCAAGAGAGGTCCCAGGACTGAGCCTTGTGGGACACCACATGTAACTGAGTGCAGAGTCAGACATGGCACCTGCAATACTGACCATGTGGGTGCTATCCCTGATCCAGTTAGCAATCCATCTTGTGACATATGTGTTGATATGGAAGCTGGTGAGCTTATGTATGATGCCCGAGTGGGGTATTGTGTAGAAGGATTTTGCAAAGTCCAGGTAGGCTGTGTGGACTACCTTCCCTATGTCTATGGACCTTGTAACTGTTTAAAGAAATCAACCAGGTTCAAGAGGCAAGACCTGCCCACAACAAAGCCGGATTGGGTAGGATCCAGTGTCTGTAGGTTCCCGATGTCTTTGTGTATGAGTTCCATGATGATACGCTCCATAGCTTTGCAGTCCAGGCTAGTTAGGCTTATAGGGCAATAGTGTCTGGGGTCTGTTGTGGCACCACCTTTGTGGAGCGGGACCACTGTTGCTGTACGCATTTCCTTGGGTACATATCCTGTAGTAAGTCTGATATTGAATAGTGACTTAATATGAGGGTTATGTTCGTCATGAAGCTCATGTAAGATGCAGGCCGAGACACCATCCAGTCCCATTGATGCTGTGTTGTCTGCTTTGGAGAGGGCAGCTCTCACCTGTTCATCTGTGATGATAGGGAGGCTGCACTCTGTTGGGATGGACATTTGCTCTTTAGGGGGGATGGGGGGAGACATTTGCACTGAACCTGTTTGCCAGGATGTTGGCAATGTCTGTGGGTTCAGTGTATGTTTAGTCATTTTGAAGTAACTCACAGCATATCTGGGAGTTGCCACCCAGGTTCCTGATATAACTAAAGAAGGCCATGTGATTGTCCTTGGTGTCTGGTGCAATTTTCCTTTCGAAGTTGGCCTTAGATGCATTCATGAGTGATCGTAGCTTCTTGTTAGTACTGATCAGAGATGCCTTCCCTTTTTGAGATTGTGCTCTATCATGTAATAGTCTCCTCCTTCCGTTGTTAAGCTTATTTATGGCCGGGGTCCACCAGACAGGTCCCCTGCCTTTGGAGGAGTGAGTCCTGTTGTTATTTGGGATAGCACGATCCATGCATTCCAGTAGGTGTCCATAGAATGCGTTTGTAAAGGATTCAGCGGTCTGAGCCGTATTTACCACTGTCCCAGGATACCACCTCGGTTTGGAGAAGTGTGACGTTTGCTTTTGAGAAGCTCTTCACCTAGATTAACTAGGATGGGGATGGGGACGGGATATGGATGTCCAGGGAGATAAATGTATGGTCTGACCTTACCAATGAGGGGTATACCTCTGGTGTGGAACCCCATGTTGGTGATGATCAGGTCCAATATGTTTTCCCCTCTTGTGGGTGTGGTGACCAGTTGTGCTATAGCATTTCAGTTTATAAATTCTAGCAACCATTGGGCGAGGATGTTGGGGCTGGAGTAGTATTCCCAGTCAATGTTTGGGTAGTTGAAGTCACCCAATATAATTGTGTTTGGAGAGACCTCCATATTCTCCAGTGTTCCCAGGAAAGCCGAGTGGGGTTCCTGAGTTTGGGAGGGTGGTCTGTAGCAGGCTACAAACTGAAAGGCAGTTTTACCTACTGCTAGTTGCACATGTATGGTCTCTGATGCTTCATGTAGTGCTACTAACATGGAGGTGTGTGTATCTGTGATGTATATCGATACTCCCCCTATTTTTGTTGGTCGGTCCGAGTCTTGTGGCCAAAAAGCATATTATGAAGTATAACCTGGTAGTACTGGGGTGCTTACAGGAGCCTGAACCAGATGTCTGTTACTGCACAGATATCAACATTCTCCATACTGAGGAGAGTCTTGAGTGAGTGCATTTTGAGGTTTAGACATCTGGTGTTGAGCAGCATTATCCTTAGTTTCTTTTACCTTGTATTGTCTATGGAGGTGGGTTTGTCTTTTGAGCCTTGCCTAAAAAGGCACTATGGGGGTGGCAAGAGCCTTAGCCAGTATTTGAAAGTCCAGGGGTGACAGGTGCAAGCCGTCCATAGCGAAGCTACGTGGCATGTCGAGCATGTCATCCCAGGCTAACAGACACTGGATCCCCTTTGAATGACACCAATATGTTAGCCAACTGTTAAAATTGATCAGTTTGTCTGTATACTGTGCCATCATTCTTGGTGAGGGTAAGATGCTACACAAGGTCAGGGTCATACTGGCCTGGGCTACATGATCAGAGAGCTCCTCTATGTCTCTTGTCATGTAGTCCAGGGAGGAACGTCTGAGGACATTCACACCAGCAAGGACAATGATGGAGCCATATTTGTACTTGCTTTGGAGTGACCTGAGTGCACGTGTTATGTGGGGGATCCTGTGACCCGACAGACAGCTCAAAGTGACCTTCTCCTTGTTCAGCCTGGTGAGTGGGACGTCAGTGTGTCTGACAATAGAGTCACCTATTACAAGTGTATTAGGTGTGTTGTTTAGCCCTAAGGGCAGTGACTGTGTGGCACACTGACTTTGTGAACTATGTGATATGTGGGTATTGTTGCGGGGTAGCAGTTGTTTGGGTGTCTACTTTGGAGGTCTTTGCTGCTTAGACAGATTTTATTTAGAGCTTCTGAGTATGTTTTTGTGTGGTAATGTATTTTGTTTGCTGTCGCTATAGGTCTATGTGACACTGGATTTGTGGTGTGTGTGGTTACCTTCACCACCTGATAGACTGTGCCAGCCATGGGTCGAGAGAGCTCAGCCTCCTGTTTGTCTATATAGTTGCATCTCTAGAAACTCCAAAATTCACAAACCAATGAAGAAACTGACAGAAACCAAGCTTTCAAAAGCAGTTCACTCAATAATAATAATAAAATTATAAAATTATTCACACTTCTCTTGAGTGAACTGCTTTTGAAAGCTCGTTTTCTGTCAGTTTCATAGTTGCATCTCTCACATATATCTGAGTTTGTTGGGAGGAGGAGAGGGTTATCTGTGTACATAAGGCAGTTGTAACATTGCATCAAAATTCTCATATTCACCAGCTGGACTGGAGAGTACACATGAAACCGACCTTTGGACATGCCAGGATATTATGATGAAATACTCTGTTGACTGATCAAAAAGGATCAGTAGGGTGTTAAGTGTGTAAAAGAGTATAACAGGGGTTTAGTGCTCAGGTTTGTCAGTGTTTTGGAATGATTATCTGTGAAGGAGTCCAGACAGAACCATGACACTTCCTTCAGCTATGTCATAAATAGCAATGTACAATCATATATGTCCTGAGTCAGGGCCAACTGTATCTGACTGACAATGTCGACATCCTGTCAAACAGGCCCATACATACATACCCACCTCCCACTGACAAAAGGCCCTATCATCATACCAGGAGATATCACATGTAGAATGGGTAAACAGCTCCTCCCAAAGCTGAAAACATGGCATCAATTGGATTACATTGTTTCCCTATATGTGTCATAAGTGAACTACAGAACAAACAGACCCTGCACCTGAACAGTCTGTTGAGCCTCACACTGTCTACAGGATCTGAAACTGTTGAAAGTGCTACAGCAACATGTGGTTCACCCCACAAGTGTCTGTGCACAACAGACCATGGGAACTATAGTCCTATAAGCCTATGAAGTCTGATCAGCAAGGCCATGGAGTCCATCATGATTGAAGTCATAAACAGAGCTATTGGAAGCTGACAAACACTCAACCCTACCAACTTTGGTATGTACATGGGTAGATCATGGTTCCCAAACCTGCTAGACTGTTTGCAAGGCAGTCACCCAGGACATACATCACTGAAAGGAGCTACACACATCCCACATAGACATTGAATAGCCCTTTATTGACATCCCAGACACATGTTGTATCCACAAAATCAACAATCTGTGCATAAATATGTATTGTCATATGAAGGAATGGCAATTTGTCCAAAAATAGATCACACAAGCTAAGAATTGTGGAGTCCTGTTCAAGCTGTTAACACCTGCTGACCCACATGGTTCATTCCTGGGATTGCATAAAACAAAGTGCACACACATTACCATGTCCAGTCTGATGATGTCAGCATCATACAAATATAGCAGGAGAAAAGAAACCCCCGAGTAAAGCATACAGTGCGTCATGTTAATGTGTATCACTCTAGTATCATAACATAGGTAGGGGTTTGAATCCTGCCATTGCTGAGTGTGTTTGGGGATGTGTGTGTGATTTCCTTTGAGAGGAGTGCCCTTTTTGGAGACTGGGAAAACGCATTAAAAGAGGTAAATTCCACTTTGGCAAGTTTGATGATGTCAGTATCCCACAAATACAGCAGTGGAAATGAAAATACCCAGTAAAGCATTTAGTGTGTTGTGTTAATGCATATTTCTCTAATATCATAACATAGTTAGGTAGGGGTTTGAATCCTGCAATTACTGTGTGCGTGTGACACTATTGATCAATGTGTTGTTGGTTTTGCTTTTACTACTGTATGACATATCAGTAAAACAACAGAATGTGCATTGCACACTTCAGGTATCTTTGTGGCACATACATATATGTACATGTGACCTCAATTGGTAACTGTGTGGCAAAGACATATATGTACATGTGACCTCAATTAGCTCATAGGTGTGAAACCTGCTTTCTACATGAATACATCTGTTACTATTGACAGTTTGTGCTGCTGCTTCTCAGACCTTAGGTCACATATGTATGTATGTGACAAGGCCAACCACTGTAGTGATCTGTGGCCTAGGTCATCTGTGTCACACACACACATGACAGTTTCTATAGAATAGTGTGAGTGAGGGTTCATGCCTGGGGTATATTTCAGACATGTTCAAACACAACACAGTCTGTCAATAATGGGCATTCATTATAGGTCTACAACTCCATGGATATGCATACAGACCCCTTATTACTTATGTGATACACTGAGGGACATCAGCATACCTTTGTAAATGTGAATACCAAAGGACAGATGACATCACATGTGGCTGTATGTACACATCGGTACCCCTGCTACATGTTGTGGGCTACTACCAATGTGGTACTGTCAGGATACTATCTATAGTAAATGTGGATGACTATGCTATAGTTGGCTTATAGCTTCACAGCATGGGTTGGTCAACAGGTATCTGTCTGTATGATACCCTTGTGGAGGATAAGTGTCTCATCTGAAGAAGGCATTGTAGGCCACTGTATGCATTACCAGATGTGGACGGACATATCCCTAGTGTGTTTGCTTGTACCTAGGATGGCCACATGCCAAACAGGAGTGGTCACAGGAATATGTGGTGGTCAATACCACTGGTTACTGGTATAGTATAGTACCAGAAGGATTCAAATGCTACTGTGTATCCTACAGCTGTGTGTCAGTTGTCAAGACATCATCAAATGATTGGTTAAAATCAGGCTGTTGAGGTTATGTACACTACCAGAATGCAAACCAATGACTGATATTAACAGTATCACCCACAGCATAGTGTCAAACCATGTCATACACACATGTGTACCCAAGTTGTAACATATGTGTAGTAAAATGCATACTGGCCACCAACAGGAAATATGAAGTGTTAACACTGTGTAATACAGGGCATGTCACCCTTTCCATGTGTCCACCATGCACGTACATGCAGACAGTGTACCTCCAACATGTTCACAAATGTACACCTGCAAATCTGTACTGCACACATCACACACGTACCGTCCACTCACCAACACATGCTGCCAGTACCACACACATCAGCCAAGTGGCACATGGGCGGGCAATCCATTTTTGGAATTAACACTGGTGTAAACAATGCTACATTGATAATCATAGCTTTAATGCATCATGCCTGCTCAGATATACCTACAAGGATATCATTACACTTTACTGTTGACAACATGCTAACATTGCTACACTGCTATTAGGTCACCCTGTGCATCAGCACCATATTAGCCTGTTCCTGCATCAGTATCACAGATGACAGGAGGTGGCACAGTTTCATCATATGCACAGGGTGTGTTATTGGTTTGCCAGAGCACAACAATGACCCATCCAATTGACATGTATGTGTGCGTGTGTGTGTGTGTGTGTGTGTGTGTGTGTGTGTGTGTGTGTGTGTGTGTGAGGGACAACAGTACAGTATGGGTCAGTGTTGATGTAATGTGTGTGTATGTGTTAGCCCTAGGTGTTTGGTTTATGTGTGTGTGTCTGCATGCACACAGTTCCACCTTGTTTCTGCCAAATACAGGAGGTTGTGGGACAGCCACAGACTGTACCTACCAGGCTGTACAGATCACTGTCTCCAGCCACGGACACAGTACCTGTGCCTGGCAGGGTTGGCACGGACAGTATCGGGTACTAAGCCAGACTGGGTACTATCATCAGAGGCAGAGGGATATCGACTGGACCAATGTCCCTGCTGGGACTGGCCAGAGCCACGTGCACGTGGTCATCTAGGATGATCTATTGATAGCCCAGCCCCAACATTGCTGGGGCTGGTACTGCCACTATGGGAGCGGCTGGGACTTGTGTGTCATTCATGACAACATCGGAGGCATGCTGCCGGACATGTCTGATTAAATCACTGCAGTGATGGCGTACCTGCTCATAAGTCCGGTTATGCATGCCTACATCATTCAACCGACGGACAACATCCTGCCACAGTGCAGTGCGCCCATGCTGGTCCTGGCTGCTTCTGGAGAACAGCAGGTTGTGATGTTGTATCAGAGCATCTAGGATGACTTCCTCTTCCTCAGGGCAATACGCAGGTTTTCTCTTGTGAGACATGTCCCTGGAAGACAATAAAACAGTAATTGTGAGCAAGTCATGTGGCACACTTAACATTCTAAAGTACAAACATCAATGAAATGCCATATATAGCAACCTAGTGGCTGTCAGAAGATACACACTTTTAATTGCACATATCACTGCTCAGCCCACAACTGCCTGACAGTGCCTGGCACATACTATATACCAAACCATGTTCTGCACAGCAACAAAGTGAAACCAGTATGTAAGACTATACATCAGTACATGGCACACTGTATGTGGCACAATGCACCACCTAGCCACAGGAGGTGTATATGAAGCTAATGCATACAGACGTTTGTCATTGAAATGAATGTAAAGTACAGTTACAGTACTACCAGTACACCATGCTACTTGTTGATAGCAAACCCCTCAGTAACATATGTGCACATTCATCACTATAGGTGGCATACTGCTGTATTACACTATACATGTTGCTAGATATGCACATATATCCTGTGACACACATACCACCAAGGCCATGTTACAGGCATACCCACACACACATCAGACATACCTACAAGACACAAAGGTATGGCAACCCAGATGAGTTTTCCCTGTGTACCATACAGTACTGTGTGTCAGAACCTACAAAACCTCATGCCTGAGGTATGTAATGTGTGAGGACTACAGGTAACAAACAAAACAGTGTTTCCAAGCAATGTGGATATACACCATACTGTGCTGTTTAGGCCTACAGCTTCAGGTAGTACTACAGTTCATACGGGATTTGTATTCACTAGTGTAAACAATCAATAAGCATACATGTACTGCTTTAGCCTACAATGGCACAGTCCAGTCGACACCATGGGACTAAGTCACACCATATGGCATACTGCTTTTTCTGCCTAGCAATAGCATGCATATCTTTTACTGGGATCAGAGCTACAACACTACATACCATGATATACACAGTTTCCCTCTAGGCTATCACACATATACACAACTTTGACACATTTGCCTACACATTCACCATCACACCCAGTCAACCTCACATAGCAAGTAATGCAACAAGTACATACGTGTGTGTATCAGGTCCTAGGTAGCTAATAGGCTGTTATCCGTAAGGCCTATGGAAGCATAGCCATATGGTACCCTGCCCTTCAACACCCATATAATGTAGATTCATGTGCCCCTGTTCATGTGCCCGTGTCATGCAGAGCCACAGAAGTGATTCCCAGGTTGTGTTTCCTATCTCACATCCAATCATCATGATTATTCATGACAACTGCTAATGAGGACCTTCATTTGCTATTGATAGGTAGTTAATTCCAGAGTATGGTATGTGTCTGAGATGATAATGTACCACTCCAGCATGTTCTGCTTTTTGACGTTACAAGGTTTAGATCAGCACAGTGTGTAGCTTGTATGGAGTTTAATCTGTTTATATGGAGCATGTCCAACACCTGTGGGTTTGGCATAGCTCTGTATGTTAGGCAGAGGTTGCCTCTGGGTAGGCGGTATGCGACACAGTGTAGCTGTGGTTTTGTAAGACAGTCTGCATAGGGCATCTGTTTGAGTCTGGTAATACTCTTTGTGAGGTATGTGTGTGGCGTCTACAGTTGCTGTGGATGTCTTCTGAGGTACATACCAACAGGGCCATTGTACTCTATGATGGGTGTTATGATTGATGAGTAGAGTGGAACACTGACCTCTTTTTCCATGGATGACACACCTTTTCTGATGACATGTGGACTGTACACAGTTTACCTGACTAGTGTGGCACTGTGATTATCAAAAGGGACACTACTGTCTACCTGTGTCCCGTAGTCTCTTATCACACTTTCGGTGTTGAGTAGACTACCACCTATGTGGTAGTTCATGGGTACAGGATTTTTAACAAAAGGGATGGCAATACATTTACAACATTGAGCTTGAGCGTACATATGAACATCCATTGGTGTACATATAGATATACATATAGGCACATATACAGTCCACCTTTCATGGTGGGAATATCAATTATGCAAAGGTTGAGAGGGATACAGTTATGTAATGATATTGCACAGTCTTGTGCAGAATGCATGGAAGGTATTCTCAGCCCATGTATCTTTAGCAGGACCCCCTGTCTGGAAGACTAAAAATCTAACAAATCATACCCACAGCATTTAAACACCACATGTCATATGCCAGCACTGTATGCTGTCTTGTTTGCCACACACTACAACCTACATATAAATATGCACATCACAACCTGCACCAAAATATAAATGTTCACCCTTCACAAACAGTTGCAGTATGTCCCTTGCTCTATGCACATGTTCAGATGCTAATATATCGGACACATAAATATCTCTCTATATGTGTGTGCCATACACACACAAAGTCCACACTGTTGTAAGTCCGTACACCTCACGGATGACCTGTTGGGCCTTGCTACAACATGGACAGTTGTCACATGTGTGCATACAGTAATAGTACAAGAGTATATAATGCTGCAAATGCTACATTACTATACTAGCCTGGTACAGCAGTTGCCAATGCTGAGCTACACATTATGTGACAATCATGCATGTCTTACTCTGTCACATCCAAGTTTATATAGGTGTTTGCAGTACTTCCCCAAACTGCCATTATACGCAGTACTGTACAGACCATAGATAACATGTTCAGATGTTTGACATATAATGCTGAGCTACATATGTCACAGTTTTGTCCCACTGCACACAGCTACACACCAATTTGTCCATGGCAGTAGGTATGCATGGCATCAGTGCATACATACCTACTGCTGCCACATATGCATGTTTCAGAGGATGTTCAGTACTGTTCATAAACATCTACTACTTGCCGGTAACTACATATCTGTTACATACCTGTTTGTCAGTTTCAGGTCCTTCTGTGTATGCTTTGACAACTTTTTTTTTTTTTTTTTGCTATTTATTAAGTAAAGTTTTTTACTTAAGTTTTATTTTTGGTTATGAATTAAGTTTTTTTTTCTTAATTAATATATTTAGGTAATAATTAAGTATATATATTTTTACTTAATTAAATATTTCTTTATTAAGTAATATATTTTGTCACTGCTCTCCAGGAGTTCTCTGACACGTGCAATTTAATGATTGCATATGGGGATAGCAAGTACAGTCTGCTTTTATAGGTATCTGTGCATGTGCATGTGATGCTCTCTGCACCAATTGGTGCCCAGCATTTGGTAAATGCATACAGCCTGCTGTGTGGTAATTGCAGTACTCACTGTCATAGCAACCCAATGCTATAAATTGCTAAGGTATGTAGGCGTAGCCCTTTCAGATTTCCAGAGTGGGGCCCATGCTTGTTTGCTGTGGACACTGTTGTTTAAGTCAGAAGGTTGGTATACTTCTTATATCTGAATCTAGAGGTGTAGACAATGATGTACATGTTGTACTCAGACCTGACTGTTGCCACTTCCAGTACAGAGCTATCAGTGTAGAGTTTAACTCACCCCTACAAATGCTTACACAACATTTATGTGACTATGTAGTTTCTTTTCCACTCATATAATTAACTGCCATACAAACATAGTTATTGAGAAGTATTCTTTTGGCACATGAACTGTTTGTGAACTGTCATACTGTGAATATTAATGTACTCACTTCTGCAGGGTTTGTGGTTTTATTGTTGAAATTAGCACAGGGTTTTCAGGACAACTGGACAATTCCAGTACTGAGTATGCCTACCTACATCCTTGGTGGACCCTAAACACACAAGTATTTTTAAATTGTGTGTGTGTGGGGGGGTGCTGACATACAGAGAGCATTATGTATTATTGTGTGAATGTAATCTTACTGGACTTAAAGGATTGGTGTGTACCTGTTAGTTTATCAAGGCAGGTGGTCTGTCTGCATAGTTCCAAACTGTTAACCTATCCAGATGCTAGCCGGATGTTACACTGTTATTCTTTGTCTGTGCAACTCACAGGAGTTTTCAGCACTGGTACAATGGCATTGTTACAGTCAGTTGCTACCAGTACATGGCTACATCCTTTGGTATTCCTGTGTTCTACTCCTACGTAAGGGTATGCTTGTGGAAGTCCTACCAAAGCTATTTGCAGAGTGTGTAACAGCAGAATAACTGATATGCCTGTGTGTTTGTGCCTCTGCCAGGCCTATGAAACACTCAGATACATATTTGCATGGCGTCAGGGATAGGTAGTTAAAAGTGAAGTACACCTTACACATAATAGAGACAGTAAGTGTAGACTTGAGTGAAGCAGTGCATATGGATTAGTACTCCTTTTATGAAGTACAAGCGGTGTCTACTGTTATTGATGTTAGTATTCATTGTGTAATACCCCACCTTTCTGACTGACGTCAGTACTTTTCAGAGGGATTCAGAGGGACACAGCTAAAATATGTTTCACAATCAAGGACATCCCTGAGAAGTAGCCACAGTTAGGAAGCATGATCTCTGCCCTAATCAGATATGCCAGTGTTTGTCCTGCTGTGATACTGTGTGGGGGTTGTAAAGTGTCTCTATAACATTATTTGCTGCTAGAATGGCTGCTTCTCATATCACACTCATGTAATGCAATTCCACAACAATTGCTGGTAAAGATCCACAGAACAAGCTTTGTGTTATGGCCTTGCTATTTTTCCTTTACATTCACTCATTGTAATGCATGATATATTTATTTCAGCAGCAACTTAATGTATATCTGCTGTGGCTTAGTGGTACTTCATGCAGTCTAGTGTGTCCAAGGTCTGGGGTTCGAGACTGACAGAGGTGTTTTATTTTGCTGCTCAGCAGAACAAGGGCCCTGACCTAGAGTGACTAAGGCACTTTTAAGCAGTTGTAAGCGGGTCTGTGTGGGTTTGCGTGATGCTTAGTGATGCTTAGCTAAGCGCACAGATGCACACACTCACTCAAACTTGCTTACTAATGCTTAAAAGTGCTTACTCCCTCTAACCCCCGCACTAATTTCTTTGAAAGAAAAGAAAATGGGGAGATAGGAAAGTGGTGAAAAAGGGGGCACAAAGAGGGAAAGACAGTAGGAAAACAAGCTCGGGATGTGCAGGACAGGTGTAGGAAAGGTCCATAGCTGCCCATTTCTTTACCAGCAACAGCTGTGCATATGCAATAAATCTGGAGTGAAATTTGAAACCTTCCACCCCTGGGAGAGTGGTGAGGACAACAAAGTATGTTGTACTGCCAATTATAATTATCAGTTTACATGTCCAGCGGACATGTGTGCGAAATGGGCAGCTATGTATGGGGCGTAATTTTTTTGTGGGTACAGATTGCCCTTTTTTTTTTCAGGTGAGAGTGGAAAGTGAGGTAGAGGAAGTAGGTATATTTGGGGGGGTAGGTTGGGGAGGTAAACAGACAAGACAAACAAGACACATACAGGGGCAGTGTATGACACATGGGGTGGGTGAACACAATTGAAGGGGATGGATGTTTGGAAATCGCAAGCCCATGAGCCCACAGATGGTAACAGTGGAACTGAGATCCCCACCCATGGGCAGTCACCACTGCACCTTCAGAGCCCCAAGGGTGGCTGTGCTGGGGGCTGCATAGGATGGGCAGGATAACCCATGAGACGCACCACTCTCGCCTCGAGCTGGCATAGGGGATCAGCGACTGAATGCTGAATCTCCCTATGCACCACAACCCAGAACCTTTGAAGGGTGACAGGTGGCCCTTCTCCCCCCACGCTTGCACGGTGGTGACAAGCCCCATCCCCTGCAGCGCTTCCACCCGAAGGTGGCACAGGACCAACGGAGGAGGGGAGCCCGGGCTGGGCACTGGACCTGCTGGTGCCAGGTGCACTCGCCAGCTGAGGAGGGACAGGTGGGTCCACTGAGACTGGCCTTCCCATATGTTCTGTGATTAGGTGTGTTTAATTACAACATAAACAACAACATTCCAAATTAGTTGTAACAGCATGCAGTAATGTTCTCATTAACCCAACACACCAAGGTTCCAACAGTTGAAGAGCAAGAATAACACATGCATATATCGAACGAAAGTGGACATTCCAACAGCATGCAGGGATGATTGGTGGCAACAGGCCACCATGATTGTGGTGTTTGAACAGGGCACATGCATCAAAGTGAATTCAGATATTTATAGAACAATAGGACATATGTCCCAACAAATGTTTTGAGATTACACATACCCATTGAGATGTGGAATTGCATTGTTTATGCACATACAGTAGGGTGTAGAATGAAACCTCAGTTAACATCTTATAAGTACATTTAGTCTACGCTACATTCCTATTGACTGCAGGTGCATATCCCCTACATGTATTATTACACTTGCCAACATGCATTAGGTTGTGTAATGGGTTTGGCTAATTCATTATATACCTGACCTACATCTGACATACTAACTGTCCAAAATGCAGATGTTACTGCTACATATTTATTGATTTTATTATTTCTTTATCTACATATCTGGATGTGTTCACGTGACATTTTCAGTTAAATTTGTACAGAACCCTGCATTTCGTGTAGCACACTCACATTTCTGGGGAACAAATTAACAAGCTACTCATGTGCCAGATTTACTTATGCATGCCAGCCAGTAACTGACTGTTGAGGACTGTATATATGCTTCAGAGCTACTGGCACTTCCATCAACCACTTTAGATGGGACTGCCCAATTGTGGGTTGCCAGCACTTATTAAAACAGTACTATTTGTATAATGCAAGGGTACAACGACATTTCTCAGTAAGTGACACAGACACACTCCAACTTTTATACCTTTATTAATTACATTACACACTTTTACACAGGCTCTCTCCTTTATTTGATATTACAGTGCATATGGCAGACATATTCAAGACATATTATACCTTTATTAATAAGTTAGAACACTCTTTTTCAGGCTCGCTCACTTATTTTATATGACAGTACATGCAGAGATATTATTCCGGACATATTTTACCTTTCTTAATGGGTTACTACACTCTTTTTCTGGCTCTCTGACTTATTTTATATAACAGTACATGCAGAGGAATTATTCAGGGCATTTTATGGCTGTATTATTGGACTACAACACTTTCTTTCAAGCTCTCTCACCTATTTTATATAACAATACTTGCAGAATAATTACTAACCTGCCTGGTGGCACTGCCTTAGCAGCCTATCTGCATAGGCTTGCTGATTTGCAGCAGGGACACCTGCAGCTGTGAAGTAAATGAAGGGATATTGAGACATACCTATCCATTATATAGAATAAATTAGCATGTCGTACATACTGCATTCCATGGCTACCTACTCAGTTGTGGGGCATCTTGCATCCCATGGGCCTCCTGTATCCATTGGTTCAGTAGGTCCTGCTTCCATCTCTTCAGGTCTGCATGGTGGTGATGGACCTGCTCACCAGTCTGAGGAACACCTGTGACACTGATGAGGTCATGAGCTAACCGGTTCCAAGCCTCTGCTTTGTACTCTGTCCCTTGGAACTGGCCCTGCAGGAGTCTTGACTCATGATGGTGGACAAGGAGCCAAACCATGTGTTTCGACTCCTCGATGCCCCAGCGTTGCACTCTAAAGTGTGTACCCTCTCCAGCACCAGCCATTCTAACTGCAGATGGGAGCTACAATCAGTTATGGCGAGTATTCCCACCTATGGGGCTTAAATATGCCATATTTCCCACACTTTTTTTGAATTGGCCATTTTTGAAAATTCTCGGCTGACTGCAGACCTGCTTAGCAATGGTTAATCTACCATTTATAAGTGTATGTATGTTAACAGTGGGTGTTTATCCTAAGCTGTCGTGGCTTAGTGGTTCAGTACTTTGATTATGGTGCACGTTGTCCTGGGTTCGAAGCTTGTCATTGCTTTTTATTTTACTACTGTCCAGACAGGCTAGGGGGTGTGGCTGTGTTTAGGCAACTTTGCTCTATGTTGCTTCACGTTGCCCGATGGTGCGCTGGTTGCCATGGCACGCACCTCCGCACAAACCGATTGCACTGGGTAAAGCGCTATTTAGCTATGGGCAACTACACTGCGCTGGGTAAAGCGTTATTTAGCTATGGGCAACTACATTGTGCTTGGTAAAGCGCTATTTAGCTATGGGAAACTATATTGCGCTGGGTAAAGCGCTATTTAGCTATGGGCAACTACATTGCACTGAGTAAAGCGCTATTTAGCTATGGGCAACTATATTGCGCTGGGTAAAGTGCTATTTAGCTATGGGCAACTATATTGCGCTGGGTAAAGCGCTATTTAGCTATGGGCAACTACATTGCGCTGGGTAAAGCGCTGCTTAACTATGGGCAACTATATTGCGCTGGGTAAAGTGTTGCTTAACTGTGGGCAATTATATGTCAGGTTCCTTTATAAATATACATTTTGTTCACTGATACATAGGCCATTTCAATGCTTTTTAGTAAAATTTTAATCATATATGTCAGGAAGTATTTCATATACTAATTTAGAACATAAAATAGGAAGGGGAGTGGTGGGACTCAAACCGTGAATGCCTCCTCTTTGTGCAAAAGCTCTTCCACTACGCTATTGCTATTTGGCGTAATTTGCATAAACATTCCTTATTATGCTCTTTCATGTCGAGATTGCTAATTGCAGCTAATCAATGGGCACACCCACGCAAATACAGGCAGCTATATCGGGAATTAGAAAAAAAAATGTTTTACTTTTTATAACAGTGCTGGGGGTTTACAATGTCAGGGAGTGTGGTGTTGGGTACATGGACATTTGAGTGGACTTGCTCTTGTGTGTTGACATTTTGCATTTCAGACACTTGCAGGGGCGTGGACCTTTAGACTGCTTGGGTGTCGGACACGCCCCCTGCTTTCCTGCATGGTCCGTGCTAGACTTGGAGTAGAGTCAGTGTGTCCTCATGAATATTCATGGCATGCTGACATCATACCGTTTAACTGCAGTCTCTGAGTAAGACTTATTTAGTCTTACACGGAGGATTCGTGAATCCGGGGGTGTATCTTATACATCTGTAAGCACTCCTTTATCCACGAATGCAGGATGCTGTCAAATGCTTTTTTGTAATCTATCCATACCATACTGAAATTCTTCCTCTTTTTACAATTCCTCATTATGACTTTAACAACAAATGATCCTTTGTTTCACATGATTTTCTTTTGTTCTGTTGCAATAACTGAGTTTTCTTGTAAATGATTATAACCTCTATCACCATCAATTCCAGTGTATAGTTTACACATCTTCGGAAAGCAAGTTATTTTTTTAGGATGTATTGCAGATTCACTGTTGAGGAGGAGTATCATTTTTTTCTGTTAACCAGGTTGGTGTTTTTTCAGCGGCAGATACAAGTAGTTCTTACTCGGGACTAAATTTTCATGCAAACATGTTGATACTTTTAGCCAGATGTTAGGTACTGCATCTGTACCTGGGTTTTACCAACTAGGAACTTTTCTTAGTTTTGTTTCAATTTCTCTGGCCGTTACATCATTCCATTTCATATCCTGTACATTCAAACTTCTTACTGTTTCTCTTACTACCGCCTTCTATTCAGCATCTTTATTATGGATCATCAATGAACTGCTTATTTTGCACTTTAGCTTTATATTTTGCTGCAAACCTTCTATGTTTTTCTGCCTGTGCTGATACTTTTATTATTTACAAAAGTGTATGACAGATCCTGGTCTCTTCTAATATTGCACGCTGCATTTATCATGTCTATCTTTCTAAGCATTTTTGTTGATCTGTTCCCTTTTCTGTACACTTCTTACAGTGGCACGTCTTGTCCTAATTGCTGTACCATTTTGTATGTTTGAAATTTCCATGATGGCATTTGATTTCTTCTGTTGCTTTCCCTTATTACCCTGTATTTTTGTGTTAAGACTTTATCTGTTGTTAGTTTAGATGCACAGTAATGCATTCTATTTACTTTTGTTATGTTACATGAATTTTGGTAATAGTGTTGATTACTGTGTTCATTTGTTTTATCAGACTTTTAACATTGTGGGTCTTATTGACTGTGGAGCTTTTCTCCTCGGGCCTCCACTGAAAACCAGTCAGACACTCCTGGTAAACAAATGTTAAATAAATAAATAAATAAATAAACATTTCTTTCATCAATCTTAACATTTCTGTCCATCTCTATTAAATCAAGCAACTTTTTCTTTAGATACTTTTCTTCTAAACTGTGGGCACGTTCTTTGTTCTCCATTTCCTGTGGGCATTCTATAGAAACTTGGACAACATTTCCTATGACACATTCTCTTCAGCTGCATACTGCATCATCCATTGCTCTTCCTTATGGAAAATCACTGGCCTAGCACTCAACAACATTGACTGCATCAGAGTTGCCACCATTTCCTGTTCCTTCTCCTCCTGTGCAATTCCAGCTGAACTTTTGTACTGGTTTTCTAATGAAGGCTCCTGAGTATCTTCATGTGGCAACTGACCAGATACTTCCTGTTCCACCTGCTTTTCCTTAATTTGGGAACTCGCTGTTCTATCATGCTGTGAAGTTACCAAAGTTTGATTTTTCTACACTAAATCCTTCACTTTGCAATTACTGTAATCCATAACTTCCATTTATATTTCTGTAACTTCTCCATTACTGATCCTCTTTTCTACTTTCCTCATTTGTTTATTTATTTTTTGTATTATAAAATATATTCAAATACGTTTGCCTGTATTTCTCTTCCTACACCTTTGTATCTGCTTTTTTGTATTGACTAGTTTTTTTTTTTTCTCCTTTGCATAGATATTATTCCACATCGGGTCTCTTTTTTTCCCATGTCCATGTTTTTATTTTTATATATTTTTTTATACCTTTCAAAAATCTGTTTGCTTTCTTGTTTATATTTTCACAATTCTTCAGTCAGTTCTTTTTCCAAGTGACCCAAGGTTTCTTGGTCTTTATAATGTTTTTCATGAATCTGTTGTATCAACTCACACAAATTTGCATTTGAAGCTTTCAACAGTTTTTCTTGTGCAAGTATTTTTCTTTTCTCGAATTTCTCTCTCAGTCTTTTTGAATACCTTTTATCTAGAAATTATTGGCTTCTTGCATAATAGTAACAATACATAATTTCTTTCTTATCTTCAGTAGTCCTCTTTCATTTTTATGGAATGTTTTTGGCCTGTTTGTTTTTGAGGACAACTATATCCTCTCCCTGAACCTGGCCTAACTCCATTGTAAGAATATTTCCATGTCTTGAGGATTCCACACTATCATTTTTTTTCCAGTCCTGGCACCAGTGCACCTACCAGGATAGCCCACTTTTTTTATCCCGGGACTTGTGCATTCAGCTGTCTTTTTTTTATTTTTAACTTACTTATGTCCATTATATATGCTATATAAAATAATGTATATATCGGTGTTGTCTTGGTGAGGTTTTGTAAAAACAGTGTTAACCTCATGATGGTACTCACCAAGATATGAAGATGAATTCAGTTCCAGCAGTACTCCTCTCTTTTGCTGACTGATTTTATCATTTCTTTTTAATATCTGCAAATCGTTTGGGTTTGTAATACCGTGACGGGAATGGATACCATTCCTAATTCAAAATACAATTAAACTTCATGAAATTAGTATTGTTTCACTCTTTGATGTCAGCCAAAAGTAAATTTGCAGCACCTGCAATTTGCCCAGTAATGACTTCTGCAATTCGTACAGAGTTACATAGATTGGTAGCATATCTAAATATGATTGTAGACTTTTTTTTTATAAGACCTGTTGCTCCTACTACTATTAGAACTGTCTGGATATCTTTCTTCCACATTGCTCTCATTTCTGCCTTCAAATCTTAATAATTTTTACTTTGTCTCTCTCTATGCAAGATGCTGTAGTCACTGGGTGTGGCGATTTCAATGATCAATGCTATTTTTGTCTTCTTTTCTTGGACCACTATATCCTGTTTTCTAGCATCTGTCTTTAGAACTGTTTGTAATGGGTGATCCCATGTGATGTAGACTTCTTCATTTTCTGTGACGCTTTGTGGCTCATGTTTCCAGTGTTTTTCAGCCACTTCATCACCATAATGTTTGCACAATCCCCACTGCAACAGTTTTGCCACATTATTATGCCTTTCAGTATAGAGTCCTTCTGCCATTAGTATGTCACAAACAGTAACGAGGTGTGCGACTGTTTCCAATTCAGTTTTACAAAACTTACATTTGTCTGTTTCTCCATTATGTTCAATGGACTTTATAAATGAACATGCACTGTCTTGGGCCATCTATATTAACCTTTCATCTCTTGGTTTGTATTCGCCTCTCCTCAACCATTCCTGTGTTCGTTCCTGATAAACATAAGGTTCTTCCAGAAATTTTCTATACAGTCAACTATATTTATGCTTTTTCCACATTTCTTGCCTTCTCATCTGGTCCCTCACCTTATATTCTTTCTTTTGTTTTTTGGCACATTCAGTTGCTGCCTGATTTGTATCTACTTCTGGTTTGATTTTCATTCCTGCTAGATACCGATATACTTCTACCAGAGTAAGCAGAGAAGTCATCTTAGATTTATTCTCCTCATCTCTACTGTGTGGCAGGTGATAATGGGGAAGATGATTTTCAGACAGGTATACAAGCAGGTAAATAAATATCATGATATTAATGCTGCTCCCTTCCAGGGAGCCAACTACACTCTAGCTCTTCCTCAAGGCTTCCACAACCATTTCATCACAATTCTCTTCATAAGAGTAAAAATTTGCAATAATTTCTCTCTCTTTTGCCACTCACTAGAGTTGTACATAGGCATATCTCTACCATATCTTTCCCAGCCCATCAATCTGCAGCTGGGTCTAACTCACAAATTTTGTTACTACACATTACAGGGGTGTTTGCCTCCCAGAAGGCTAGACAACAGTGGTGTTTTCCTTTTCTTCTAGAATCATCCATTTCTTCTACACAAAAACATCTAATTATCTCACCATTTATATGTAGGTTCAAAAAATATTGAAATAATATTGAAATAAGCTGGAAATCAATGCCTGGAACCTGATAGATTCCAGACAATAAATACAGAAGTTTGACAGTTATCTTGCATGCAAATTGTTTGAGACATTATTATATCATCAAAGTACCACTTTAACTCTCTGCTGTCAGAGGGACCTGGAAAACCTAGTGAAGGCACACTAGTTAGAAAGCCATGGCAAGATATGCAGTGTTGAATCAATAGGGTATGGAGCTGTGCATGTGTGCATTTAGTATAGAGTATTAAGGCTATGAGTTATGTAGGTGTAATACTAAGCAAGTGAGGGGACCATAAGTTGCTTAGTCATATCCACATTAAGTTGGGGCACTTGAAAGTTCCTACCAATCTTACAAGCACTTAAAAGTGCTCACCTCCCATATCAAGTAAGGCTGTACATGAAACCCTGTTGTAAGAAGCTTGTGTTTACCCATTCAATCAGGACTAGTCTTAAAGGCAATCAAAAGTAATACTTTCTCGATCTGTAAGGGTAGCTTATTCCATATGGTGATGAAATGTTTAGTTAGAAATGAATCCCTCCAGTGGATTGGTGTAAACTTGGGTCTCTGATGTGGATGTTTGTAGAGACACTGGATTTGCAAAGAAATAAGAGGCCTAATAGTATTGGGTCTTCCAAGGCACAAGAAGTTACAGACACAGGTGACCTTGGAGCAATTGGTAGGATACAGAGTACAAGAAGAGTTACACTAATTGGGAAAGTTGAAAGATTTAAGGCCTTTAATTTTATTTTTGCATTGCTAGAGCCATTCCAATTGAGTGATATGCTTGGATTTGTGGGATTGATAAGAGAAGAGTACAGCAGTAAGATGGCAGTGGATTATGAAGATATTCCTTTGAAAATTAATTGGGCCTGATAGAAGAATTTACTGATAGTGTTGTGCACAAAATGAGAGATGGTTGTCCACACATGCACAGGTCAGTTATGACCTTATCTGTTTGAAGAGGAGTGCCACTTATAAAATATGAGGTCAGTGCAGTTTTTTTTTTTTTTTTGCCAAACACTGCTATGTGGCACTTTTTTGCATTTAACCTGAGACCAATTTCAGTACTCCAACTGTGTGTGCACTCCAGCCCTTTTAGAGCTGTTTAGTTTAGTGAATGAGCAGATAACAGTGCTCAACTTGCACTCAACAGCCTTGGTGAACTGCAGTTCTTGGCTATTGGCTTAGATGTCTGCAAAATAAATGACAAATAGGAGCAGGCCCAGTGCTGATCCCTACAGTACCCAATAATTGCAATTCTCGGTTCAGAGAGAGAGAGTGCGTATCAGCTTTCACAGCTTGGGATCTGTTGGTTAACAAATCTGCAGTTCATCAGATAGTGTAGCAGCTTACACTGTTTATCTAATTTTTCATTACCAGCATGTCGGATAATGTCAAAAGCTTTGTTCAGGTCAAAGTAGGCAAGCAGGCATAAGATAACCCATGTCCGCAGCCTCTGCAACCTATTCCAAGAAGTTTGTTTAGGAGACAAGATCTGCCCTTCACAAAACCAGACTAAGTGGGGAATGAATGTGTTAAGTTGCCTAAGTGTGCATAAATGAGTTTTACTATGGCACATTCTGTGGATTTACATACATTGCTGAGGCAGCTAGGCTTATTATTACTTGGATCTGTAAAGTGGCTACCCTTTTGTAGAGGAGTCTCAGGGGCTATTATTCAGGCCTCCAGTATGTACCATTTGGATAAGCTGAATTTGAACACTTTCAGGATAGTGCATACCTGGCACAGCTGAGAATGTAGCCTGGTATCTTCTTTGACCTCGTTGACATATAATTTTAGCCTTTGACAGGGATTTTAACATTGATCACAATGTGATTTCAGGGACAACACAAATGTCAGGGATAGGAAGGACAAGTGAGATAAAGCTCCAGTAAATTTGTTTTCTGAATTATTAGCATTTTCCTTGTAACAGGAATGTGTGATGATGATATGGATGGGCAGTTTCCTTTAGTATCAGTACAGATCTGATGATTGTACTTTACATCCTTTAATAGTGCTGTTAAGTTTATTGCTGTCGTGTTTGAGTGGTCTTGATCTGTGGATTGATGATTTATTGGAACTGTTCATTGTTTTCCTTCTTTTGATGTAGTTTATTAATATGGCAGTTCCACCAGAGAGGCTTATTCCTAAATTTACCATTACATCTAGACAAAAAGATTACAGACTTGTCACTCTAGCTGTTTTAGGTGCTAGTAAAATTGGAGGTACATGTGATAGCTCTCTTACTTGTGTCTATTTGTGGGGGATTGTTGAGAATTTTTCATAGATGTTTTACAAGTTGAAGTACGTTTGCTTAGTAGAAGTCCGTACAGATGTTCTCATTGGGTGGTGTGGTGTTAACACTAGCCTGGCTAGAGAAGATGTCTGGTTCCTCATCAGGTTGGTCAGGGATAAAGAGATCCCTGGTGTGGTGTGGTAGGTACATGCATATATTTGGATGTTAAGGACTCGGGTAAGAATGTCAGAACCTCCACTGGGTAGCTTTATAGTTTGTTTCAATGCAATGATGTTAACAAGGTCTAGAAAATGCTGAACATATCCATTTTAGAGGTGTAAGTGAGCCAGTTGTTGATTGGGTATTTGATAGCGAGAAGACATTTGATTTGATATTTAGATCCTCAACAGTACTAAGGTAATTTCCATGATTTGGAGGAGAGGCCATTGTCTGGGTTCTGTAGCTAGCAAGAAAGTAATAGTTAGATTTTATTGGAGGGGAATTTGGCTCTTAATGATTTCCAATTGAGGGTCATGGGTAATGTGACACAAAGTGATGCTGTTTCTGACAAATAGATATTCCTCCACAGTTGCCAAATGGTGTGAAGGCATGATAGGTACTATACCCTAGTGTATATAGTGTGCAATTAGTGCATCGAAATCGTGTCTCAGTAACTTCACAAATTTGAATGTGCTTGAGTTGCTAGAGGGAACCAGGTTCTGTTATCTTTATGTTTGGACTCCTAATGTTGATAGCTGCCACCATGATGTATGAATTTGGGTTCTAGCTGTTAACGAACTTCATCATGCATTCCTGGAATTGAGTCCATCCGCCTCCATTTGCCCACTGTGCATTTCAGAGCAAGTCACTTAACTGGACAGTGCTCAGCAGCTTAGTCCAAAAATGTTCCATGAGGATCATTGCTCTAACATGGAGAACAGTTGCAAATAAATGTTCTGGGATTTACCTCTGTCTTTTGCACATGCAGACAAACTTAAAGATCATCTCTGTGGAGTACAATGCTCTGGCTGTAAAGACCATTGTTAGTAAAAGTATGTCCTTCTAGTCTAACTGCATTGTTGCCATCTAAGGATGAAAGCTTTGTTCAGATTATTTATTTTGATATCTGTTATATTGTGTACATATCCTCCCCGCAGTTGGGTAGCATTCGAAAGACATGCATGTGTAAATGGGCGTGCCTTCGTTGAAGGTTGGGTGTTGAGCTGGCACCTCGGTGTTTCATAAAAATCTACTGCCAGTCATTAGCGGACCGGAGTTCCGCTGTGGTGACCCCTTACCGGGAAAAGCCGAAAGACAAACAAAAAAATTGTGTAAGAAATAATTCTCTGGCAGTTTAAGTTCCCTGTCAAAATTATGCTTGGTGCAATCTTATTTAATTTTGTGGTTTATATTTAAAATTCTGTGAGAGACAGATGTTATATTGAAGAGTTGATTTATTAACATCTAGAAGAGCCAGGTGCAGTTCAGCAAAAAATGAGTTGAATGACCTATAACGGCTATTCAAGAGTGAGATCAAGGTAAAGTGGGAAGTGGAAAATTTGCCCTTTTCCCAGTGTAGTATGTTCTTGGAGTTGATATATATATATAGATTTTTATTTAGCAGGATGTGGGGGAGGGGCTTCCTCCTTGTGAAACAAAAAATATTTATTTTTCTTTAATTTTTCTCAGTGTTTTGTGGATTGATAATGTCGGTTCAATTTTTTGTGGTTTGTTGTGACATTTCACTGAATTGCAAAGTACAATGTTCTATGTATGTACTACCTGTCAGATTTCCACTTATAGTGTTTCATGTTTCCTAGTTTTGTTTTGAATGCATATTTTTTTCTAATCTTGAGACCTTGGTCATGACTGAAAGGGTCTAAGGACCTACTTGATTACCAGACAAACAAACATACAAAAACTGCTGCAGATTTGATGAACAGTGGATTAGAAGCTGGCTTCATAGTTAAAGTAAGGAAGCAATTTCGTCATTTTCACACTTTTTCCACAAATTAATTCTAACTGGTATCATAATGATTTTTCTTAATACATAATTTGCAAACCTATAACAATTTGTTGTAGATTTTCAGTACATATTAAAAATAGCTGTATAGGAAACCCCAAACATTGCTAAACATTTATTAGCAAATAAAGGGATACATTAGGAACTGCCATTCATTTTATTTATTTATATATCATTAATCTTCCTGATCTATCCATCTGAATCTATTTTCATCTTCTGTAAGACATTGTAGTAAATTTGCCATGGCAGCATACCTTATCTCAAACATCCCCACCCCTTTCCTGCTCACAATCATTCCTTTCTCATCCTTCATCTCTTTTCCTTTAAAGCACATATCTACCACGCACTAACTGAATTTACCCAAATAACCCATCATTTGGTGCTGTCCCATGTTGAAGCAAATACACAGAAATGGTAGAAACATAAACTACTTCAAACTTGACACAGAGTTCTTACCTTCTCTTCCATTCTATCCAGGGGTCCTCTTTTTATCTTTTAATTCATTTTATCCATTTCCTGTTTCAATTCTCCTTTACATATTTACGTTTTTACATATGCAAAACTGAGCAGAACAAGTTTTTGGAATTGCTTTCAGTCGTACAATACTTTGCTACTTGGCACAACTGCTACACATTGATTATAAGATGGTAAAAATACCACTCATACCACAATACCATATATTTTTCTTTTATATGGACTTAAGGGTTCTTCTCTTAAGTAAAGGGATTGCATCCAGAAAAAAGGAGGTTATTACCTCTCTATATTCCTGTGTCATTAGACCTGTTCAAACATCTGCACCAACTGGAAAGGCCACAGAATTACCTCATAAAGAGAATCCATGGCCTATAACACCTGTCCTATGCAGCCAGGCTCAAATCACTATCATTCTACTAGGTATCGTACAGATTGCTCAGAGGTGATCTGTGTCTCACCTACAAGGCAATCTCAGAACCTGCCCTACTACAGATGCTCCATATCCATAAGTCTAACTCCTCACCCATTACCTGCTGAAAACCCCTGAATCTAATATGCAACATCAGCAAAACCTGCTGGAGAGACAGGCTGCCGCATCTCTGGAAGAGACTTCCCATACACGTCAAACAGAGTACCTTGCTGACCCTCTTTAAGCGCAACCTTGATGAGTGGATGGGAAAACTCAAATTTGTCCCAGGGGTTTCCATCTGTGTCCCTCATTGACAGGGGTGACAGGTGCTGACTGAGGTTTCTTTTTGGGGATAAACTCATGGCTAGGCTTGTAAGGGCCCTAGGGCTATTAGCCTAGTAACCTCCTATGATTTCTTGGTAGTATCCAGATATATCACTCAACATGCAGACGACTGCTAAAAAGGCATGATGACTTCATTCACTTTATAAAATATTTATAACTTTTCTTCACTGAGCTATAAAATATCAGTGGTATAAGATCAAAGTGTTGAAGAGAGAGATCAGATATTTTTTTTTCAAGTATTTAATGTAAATTCTTAGCATGCCATGCTTTCTGCAATGTCAGGAATGACAGGCTACAGTGATGATATGGCATTAATCAAAACATTTATTGCTGCAACACAAGTAACATGTCCCATGGCGTCATTATATATTTGGATAGTTTTCCTTGATATTATACCCATTTAACACTACTGTATTTTATGTTTACAGAGCATAGAACTAAAATATTACACAAGCAGTATTGAAAAATGAAGGCTCAAAATCACAAGTAAATTAAATGTAAGCGCTTTTGTTTACTAATATACAGCAAACTTCATCAGACAAACAGTTGAGTACAATAAACAGTTTAAATACTGTACAAGCATGACATCATCACACACACTGGACAAACCCTGCCCACATTTAAACTGACAACAGCCAAAAAGTGAAACATAAATAAATAAAACTCATCAAATACAATGCATTCATAAGCTAAATTATTACTCACTAAAACCATGTCATACTCAGGTTACATCATATATAATTATATCAATCATTAAAAATTATATATCGAAAGTATTTTATATTAAAACTATATAGATCCGTGTATATATGTGTACACAGGAATTTAAACCACCAACCACGAAACATCAGGAATCATTAATTAAATATATATAAAAATGTGTGTTTTTTGCAAAAATAAATGCATCATCTTAATAAGGATTTTAATTTCAACATACACTTAATAGATAGGGTATCATTTAGTCCTGGGGATGTATGAGCATTAAGCCTAAGCTGCCATGCTAATTCTTTTTCCCTCTAATCTCAAAGATGTTGGGCCCCCTCTGTCATTCTCTATTACTCTGTCAATGGCTAGAAACAGGAATTCATGAGTAGGGTTCAAACTCACATGCCTAGCCAAACCGTTATTCAAGTTCATCTTATTAATATTATAAATGTGTTCGTAAATCCTAAGCTTCAAAGATCTATCCATCTTTAAAATATAAAAGACGGGCAAAGCTTGCACATACTCAAATAAACAACCCCCTTTGATTCGCAATTAAATTTTCCCTTAACTAGAAAGCGATGATTTTGTATTGTAAAAGTGCTACTGGTGCTAATATACTTGCACGACCGACAATGTCCATATTTAGACGTGCCATGATAAGGGGAGTGTGTATATCATGTACAATTAACAAGTATTGCTTTCAAATTACACTCCCTCCTAAAAACCACTGTTGGTGTATCACCCACTTTATCTCGAATGGATGTATCTTCATAAAGGAAGCACCAGTTTTTTTATTAATATATCCCTCAATAAAGGTGCATCCAGTGAAAAAGTGGTAAAAAAACCAATTGTGTTGACCCTAGTGGTTTGCAGTTGTAGGGGTTCATTATCAATTGTTGTATAGGTGCATTCCAGCATAGGGTTCTGTTCACCACTAAGCAGCAAACAATCATTAACCTGTATGGGAACCAATTCCTGTCCAAGTGTGTTCCCCATCAGCCTATCTCCTATCACATGTTCGCACTCACCTAAACCAACCAAAAGTGGTTTAAATATCCCATCCATTCTTTTACACTGAACTTCCTTGACAAACTGGCCCACTAGCCTCAAAGGGTAACCCCTCTTAAGGAACATTCCCTTTAATAAATTGCATTCTTCCAAGAAGTCAGAATCAAGGGTCACCATCCTTGCGGCCCTGACAAGTTGCCCTTTGATGACTGCTTTCTTCTGATGATAAGGGTGGGAGCTTGTATAATGGAGAAAGCCATTTGAATATGTGGGTTTCCTAAAAATCTTGGATGTAAATCTCTTATTAACCCTATCCTTGGTCAACTCAACATCCAAATATGCTATTTTATCTTCCTGAAAGTCACATGTAAATTCCAAATAGCTAGTGGACCCTGAAGTATAATGTACAAAATCTAATGCCATGGATTTATCACCTTTCCATATAATGAAAATGTCATCCAAATAGCGGGTGTACCACAGAGCTCTTCATTGGAAAACATTATCCTTGAATAAAAAGTTTCTCTCCCAGTGGGCCATTACAATATTTGCAAAAGTGGCTCCACAGGGTGACCCATGGCCACACCCATCTTCTGCAGATAATATTCCGTATTGAAGATAAAAAAGTTGTTACTTAATACTAAATCCAATAAGTAATCAATGAAATTAATAGTCAACCCATCCATGCCTTTATCCAGTTAAAAGTCCCTTACCCAATTTCTCCCTAAATCTTGGGGAATAGATGTATATAAGTCCCAAACATCAATTGTTAAAAAGTTGACTTAATTTTCATACGGTAACTTATTAATGGCTACTAAAAATGCCCGAGAATCTTTACAAATATGGGATTCTTTTATAATACTTGTTTCAAATTAGAATCCACAAATTTGGCACACCCATAAGTAATGGATTGTCTCCCATCCACAAGTGGTCGTAGTGGAGGGTTCACCTGATCTTTATGGATTTTTGGTAATTCAGAAATTACAGTGACAACTGGGGAAGTAATGTTCAAATAGTTGTACAAATTAATGTCAACTGAACCATCAATGAACAGGTCATTGATGAAACCTCTAATATGCTGGTAAGCGCCATAGATTTCATTCCTGGAGACTTCGAGGTTTCACTTCAGCAGTGACAATCATCTCTAGCCATATATATATATATGTATGTATGTATATATATATATATATATATATATATATATATATATATATGTATGTATGTATATATATATATATATATATATGTATATATATATGCATGCATACATATGTACATATAGATATATAAAAATATTCAGAGGTTCCTTCATTCCCTATAATCTAAAACAGGAAAACTAAAGAAACCAAGGAATGGTGGCATTAGTTCCATACTTCACAGATCCATAACGGGAATCTGAATTGTTCCACTATCCCCATATTTAATTCAGCAAAGTGTGAATAGGAAATGCTGCTTTGTTTGTTTTTGAAATATGTAATTGTCACAGAATTTATTTAAGTGTAGTTCACTGAACCCAATTTTAAACTCAACTGTTAAAAATTGTATGCATGTATGTAATTTCATAGAGCTTTCCTCCCTGGGCCGCTGCTGAACATGGACACTGCTCAATTGAACTGGCAGAGGCCCAGGGAGGAAAGGTCTACAAAATTATATGAATGCATACAATTTTAACAGTTGTTTAAAAAGTGAGTTCAGTGAACAAATTTATACAAGTAAATTCAGTGGCAACGATCATATTTCATGTACATGAAGTAATATATTTACAGGATGAGAACTGCTACATTGAAAAATTAAAGGGTTTATACAGACATAGCAGAGGAAGGAATGTGGGAAATGTTTTAGTTTGTGGATGGCTTGAGTTATAGCTAGGCGATGGCTGTTAAAAGTATAGGGGTACATATAATAGTCATATGGTGGAGATAGAGACTATAGGATGAAGAGGAGCTTTTAGTTCATACAGTGAAAAACACTGGGGGAAGACTATCCTGGTGAACAGTATGAGAAAGGACAAGATTGGTTTAGATAATTCACAGCATTGTAAGGGAATACCCAGTACACTTTTTTACATCTGAGTTAGCATAAGCTGACTTAAAGTTTAGTTTTTTTTGGGAAAATCCTTATGTATGGGTGCTGCCATGTATTTTCTTCAAATGGTGATTAATGTGAACCTGAGTGGATCTCTTGAGATTTTCTTCCCAATTTTGTACTGGTTATGACTTTGTGCCACCAGTCCTCAGCTTATCAAAACATTTTAAAGACGTATATTCATTCTGAAGCTGTCCTTATGTGGATAACCTGTAGTGGCTTTTGTAAGGTTGGAAAGGGGAAGAGAGGACAATTGGAAAAAGGAAAGATAGCAGATAAGGGAAACACCAAAATAACACATGACAAGAGCTGTACTGCAGATGGTGGAAAAAGATGAATGATCATTTATTTGGTGGGGATAGACCTTCATTTTTACATTTTTTTTTGTATAAAGGAAGTTGGGAAAGGAATAGGGGCTGTGTATGTAGGAGAGAGGGTTAGGGAATAGTTATGGACTTTTTTTCACAAAATCAAAAATGACAGATTGGAACATTTTGGGGCTCTGACAGTTGGGGGGAGGACAAAGAATACAGATGAACCAAAGATGGAGGTGAAGGAGGGCTACAGGATTGGTCCCAAGAGCCTCAACTATTCTCCTAACCTGACTGAACTGGGAAGGATGACCATGATGTTGAGGGGCTTGAGGCCTTCAGTGGCTGGCACCATCAGAATAGTGAGTCTTGTATCCACTGAAGGAGAGATTCCTATATGCCCCAGTGTTTCTATAAAACCATCTGAACCTCAAAGTCACTCAGGTCCTGCTGTCCACATTCCTGGCTTACTCGGCTGTCTCATTCCAGGGTTTCCAAAGGGGTGAAACCACTGCCCACATCCTGAGTAAAAGTCCACAGGTGGGCAGGAAGAAGTGCTAAGCGTTCTTGCACATGGGGGGCTTATGGTCAGGCTGACCCTAGCCTTTTTGGACATGCAGGGAAAAAAATTTAAAAGGGAAGGCAAAAAATAAGTTTGTTGGGAGGGAATGGAGACAAAAGACTCAGGTGCTATTAGCAAATTTCTTTTTTGCAATGAGCTGAAGATTGGAGTAGTAATATTTTGTATTCAGGAATGTTAAATTGTTAACTAAATATATCTTGCAGTTAATGTAATGAGTAAATACTGACAAGTACTGTTTGAGGTTCAGGTCTGATTTCATTTCAGAATTCATTCTCTTTGTAATACCGCATGCACTTTAAAATGATTTAATGCATGTATTATATCATTTCTGTAGTGAAATGCCATAAACCTTCTGGAATTATGTTGTGTAAAAGTAAGTACTGGTTCAAGGTATGGTCTATTTTAACTTACAAATTATTCATTTATGTAGTACTCCATTATTTTTCACATGACTGATTCCACATAATTAAATTCCATTAACCTCAATGAATATGTATTTATTGATCACTTACTAAATCTGTATGTATGACAGCCAGATAGGTTTAAATCTGTAATTACAAAATTATTCAGTTTAATTTTAGATTTATTTTATATAATGATCTAATTTCCTTATCGATGCAAACCAACACTTACAGGGTTGTGAGACAAACCTGTCCGTATTACACTGGTACATATTGGAGGTATAGTCCTCCTCCTCAGCAACTGTGGACATTAATAAATAAGTAAGGAAGGAAGAAAATAAATACAAAGAGGGGAAACAAAGAATGAGTTACTGAACCTGAAAGTCTGCGTAGTGCATCTTAAAAGCCTGCAGTACTTAATATTTGTAATTACTTCCCCTTATCGATTGTGTTATGTAAACACTGTCTGTCACTTTATCCTGCGGGTTATCCTGTACTCTATAATAATGTAAGTAAGGGAGGAAGTGTAGTGCGTAACTCTTTAAATTCAAGCAAGGTTGTACATCATGAACCATAAAGAAATACTTATGGTAACATTCGAGTAACAAGGAAAAGGTGTTCATCCGGCAGTACTGAACCTTTGCAGTTGATAAAGTCTGAGGCACCAACTACCCAGCTGGGGTGGGGTGGGGTGGGGAGGCAGATAACTGACATATTCATAAATGTATTGTTAAAAAAAATTGCTGCGATTGCAACCTCAGCAAATAGTCAAGTTACAGGAAGGGCATAGTCTTGGAGGTTTTTTTGTGCCTGTAAATAACTTTTCAAATGTCCATTGTAAGCTGCAAGGAATTATTGCCATTGATGTCCATCTGTTAATGTGTGTATTTTGCATTTATACTATTAGAATGATATTGAAATGTTGTTTTCATCCTTAATCAGACTTGTAGAAATGTATTTTATTTACAGGACCTAAAGCATTCTAGTTTGCATTAATACGAAGCTAATGAACAATAACATAGTTTCCTAACATCTACCCCTTCCTGTTCCCCATAAGGTATGTGGTGCCTCTGGTTGTAGCATTTCAAGAACATAAAGTTATAGAAATCTCAAATAAATTATCAAAAGCATTTTACATTTTTTTGCAGAAAGGTGCTGCAGTAGACAATAATCTTCCACAGCACAACACATAAGGTATTATATTTTAAAATAGAACACAAAATTCACAGACTGCACCAAGCCGCTTTAATGAAGAGCTAAAAGGCTCCGAAATACTAAGCGCTTTCACCATCAAGACTAATGGCTTCTTCAGAGTAAAAGGAGCTCACAATCACATTGTTTAAATACAAATTCCACCTGCACCTTAACCAATCATATTTCTTGCTTAATTAACAATCCCAATGAATGTTATGTTATAGTTTTCAATGAACCATAGCACATGCATACAAAACTTGCTTAAAAGCATATATAGAACATATATATTTATATATTTATATACATATTCCCCATAAAATTCACTTTGAACATACACATTGTGCACATATTTTACTACTATTATTAAAACCTTATTTAAATTATTAATTATTACAAGCCTTATCCCCCAATAAATCATAACAAAATGACTTCAAACAACCATCGCCCTTTGTTTCAAAATGGGCTTGATGGAAATATGGTCGTTGAGTCTGGGATAAGTTGTTGCATTTAATATCACCTGCCATTTTAATTCTAAAAACTCAACTCTAACATTATCATCACCCCCTCTCTCACTTGCCATTGCCCGATCAACTGCAAAAAATATAAACTTTTTAAAATTGAGACAATTTTTGGAATGTAAATATAAGTCATTATGATTATCCTTGTTCTTTATAGCCCACTGATGTTCTGCTATCCTTTCCCTTAACCTACGTATAGTTTTCCCTACGTAGAAACATACACATGTTGTGCAGGTCGCAAGGTAGACAACTTTCTTAGAATTGCAACTACATTTACCTGGGCATGAAATAATTCTATTGTACCCTCTCACGGTCACATAGGGTTCATCATTAATATATCTACAGTACCTGCAAGACCCACATTTATACATTTGTGAGCTTGTAAATTTAATTTGTGATCTCTCTAATATATTCTTTATATTTAAAACTCTTGAAAATATTACTTTTGGTGTTTGACCTAATTCTTTTTTGATATCCATGTTGAATGCCAAATCCCAAGATATCCCAATAATATCAATAATATTGGATGTCTGGAAATTATATTTCAAGACTAAAGCTCTGGAATCGAACATTTCAGAGTGAGAAAGTTCTGTTCTTTCTATTACATCAGTAATCCCACTATTTTCTACCAAGATAGGTTTGAATGATGGCCTCCTTCTTTTCATCACCACTTTTTTAACTGAAATCAACAGTTTCAGTGGGTAACCTCTATCGAGAAACATTCCTATTAATTTGTACATCTCACTTTGATAAATCTCATCATTACTTACAACACATTACAATCAGACCATCTGCCCTTTGATCACACTTCTACATTGATGTAATGGATGGCAGCTTGAAAAATGCAAAAGTGAGTTACTATATGTCTCCTTTCTATAGATGTTACTTTTGAGACCTTCCCTTGTCTTAGTAAGCTTTATATCCAAAAAATCTATTGTATTGTTGTCTCACTTGAACGTAAAAGAAACGGGGTGGTAGAATTAAGGTATTCAACAAAATTCCTAGCTTCATCTTCATTTCCCCTTGAAAGAATCAGTATATCATCTAAAAACCGATTATACAATACAATATGTTCAAACAAAGGGCTAGGGAACAAAATGTTTCTTCCCAATGTAGAAGTACCAAATTTGCAAAAATGGGGGCACATTTGGCCCCCATTGCCACCCATGATATTTGATGGTAAATTTCTCCCTCAAATATCATGAAATCAAATTATGAATGGCAGGTGATATTAAATGCAACAACTTATACCGGACTCAATGACCATATTTCCATCAAGCCCATTTTGAAACAAAGGGCAGTGTTTGTTTAAAGTCATTTTGTAATGATTTATTGGGGGATAAGACTTGTAATAATTTAAATAAGGTTTTAATAACAGCAGTAAAATATGTGCACAATGTGTATGTTCAAAGTGAATGTTATGGGGTATATGTATATAAATATATAAATATGTATGTTCTATATATGCTTTTAAGCAAGTTTTGTATGCATGTGCTATGGTTCATTGAACACTATAACATAATGTTCATTGGGATTGTTTTTTTTTCCCATAATAAATCTTTATTGTTATATTATTTTCATACACAAGTAAAAACAAACACAAAAATTTAAAAGAAAAATTATAAAACAAAGGATTACTAACTAATATCACTAACTATCACACCAAACAAATATACAATATTTACAAGAATGCTTCCATGTAAAACATTTAGAATAGTGAAAAAACAAAAAGTAGTTAATAACATTTCCAGTAATATACAGTTTAAATACAAAATTCTCTCCAAGCAAGTATATAAATGTGAGTATTATGCTAATATAATATTAAATATCTGTTCCCAAATTTTTGGGTTATTAATGTTCTTATTATTCGGACTTAAGAGTAGTTTATGAGCTAATATATGCCTTGTTGCCAAAACTCTAAAGTTTTCCCAAGATGTTTTAGATGGGTCTAACCAATTAGTGACTATATAAAGTTTCCTTAACAGAAAAACATTAATATATATGGTACTTAGTGATCTAGGGAATTCTTTCGGAGGAATATGCAAAATCGTAAATTTCCATGACAACATTGTACTTTGGTAACCCATCTTCTGAAGTTGAATCTTAAGGGAATTCCAAAGCTTATATATGCATTTACAGCTCCAGAACATATGAAGAAGATCAGCCGGTTGATTTTTACAGTATGGACAGGTTGGAGAGTTTTTAGCATTAAATTTATGTAGGTAAGGCGTGTAATATGCATTATTCCATATCATCAACTGGGTATACGTCAATTTTGGAAGAGAAGTAGATTTGATAGTCAGGTCAATTGCTTTTAACATATTACTTTTGTCTGTCGCTAAAATTTTCTCTTCCCAATAGTTGGATAACAGAATTTTATCATGAAATTTAAAGTCTTTAATTAATTTATTTGTTGTTGTTATATATTTAATATCCTGTTGGAGGGCTTGCCGCAACTCAAAGCATTTATTAACATTTTCATCTTCAGGTTTAAAATTTAAAAAGTAGCTCATAGCAAGTTCTCTAATTTGTCTCAAAATAACAAGATAATTTTTGGGTAAGTTAAATTCTTGTCTTATTTGATTGGCCGAGTGGTCCAGATATTTGTATATATCAATCAAAGTTAAATTAACTATTAGTGGAAACTGTTTAAGATCAATTAATTGATTGTTCAATTTTAAATTAGAATTCCTATGAAATGGTTGAAAAATCATCATATATTGACCCAGATCCAAAGATTTAAATAAATCTTGTATAGATAATATGTTAGTTTTAATATGTTCAATAATCCCATACATTTTCAAAGTATCTTTACCTAAAAATGGTATTGCTTTAGGATTAATGTTTAACTTTAAAATATATCTATAATTCAAAATCACCCAAGTTGGTGTCCACTTAGTAGTAGTTGTATCATAGTTGGCAATTCTTAGAATTCTGTTAGAGTTCACGATTAGGTAGTACAATTCGAAGTTAGGCAACTCCAGTCCTCCTTTATTTTTTGGGGTCATTAATTTATCATAAGATATCCTGTTTTTTTTTTGGTTCCCAAATGAATTTAGCCAATTCTTTATGAATTTTTAAAAAAATGTCTTCGAAAGTATTAATTGGGCTGATCTAAAATTATAAAGTAATCGTGGTAACACATTCATTTTAACAATTGAAACTTTTGCTAGTAGTGGCAGTCCTAAATTTTTCCACCTCCCGAAATCAGAAATTATTTGGTCCCAAATTGTTTTAATGTTATTATTGTAGAAGTCTTTATTATCTGTAGAAAACTCAATACCTAAATATTTAATTTTTTCTTTAAATGTTACCTGCCCAACCAAAGGCAATAACGAAAAAGGTTTAGGTGTATTTAAAGGAAAAATATTGTTTTTTTCCAAGTTAATTTTGTAGTTAGAGACTTCTGAAAAATCATTAACAGCCTTCAATAATTTGTCAGTGTCAGATATTGGAGATGCACAATAAATATTAAGATCATCCGCAAAAGCTGCCATTAAAATTTTAGTTCCATAAATTATTGGGACATTATGATAGACATTCTGCTTAATATATAAGAACAGAGGCTCAAGATAAAGATTAAATAGTAAAGGGGACAAAGGGCAGCCCTGGCGTGTTCCAGTCTTAATCTGTATTCTTTTGGAGAGGCTTCTATTAATGCACAGTGTAGTATAGGGATTAGTATATAATATTTGCAACATTTGAACAAATTCATGGGATATATTAAAATAAGGTAAAAGAGCAAACAAAAAATTTGTATCAACCCTGTCAAAGGCCTTCTGTGCATCAATTATAAGGGCGTAGATATTAAGATTATTTTGTTTAGCATGTGTTATCATAGTATGTAATGTAAGAGTATTATCACTGGTTTGTCTACCTGCCATAAATCCAGCCTGTTCTTTGGATATTATATGAGTTATGATTTTCTTCAGTCTAGATGCTATAATGGAGGTTAGATTTTTCATGTCTACATTCATTAATATCGGTCTATAATTATCGGGGTTTTGAGGATCTGAATTGGCTTTATTTATAAAAATAGTCTTTGAGGCGTTAAGATGAGGGTCATTAATAGTATTCCTAATTATGTAGTTAAATATAACTGAAAGTATCTTACCAAAAATATCCGCAAACCTTTTATAAAACTCCACTGTCATCCCATCAGGACCTGTTGATCTGTGTGATTTCATATGTTGAATTGTATATACTATGACTTCTTCAGATATCGGTTTAACTAAATCATTTTGAATATCCTCTCCTATTTCTGGAAACTTAATTGATTGTAAAAATTGTTCATAGATTCTATGCAAGGACATATCCTTTTGCCCATCATACATTTTTGTATATATTTCCTCAAAATTATTAATAATATCCTCTGTTTTAGAATATATTTTATTATTAAATTGTATTTCCGAAATTTGTAGTGTTGTTTTTGATTGATTAATGATCCTAGCCAACACTCTCGATGGTGTTTGAACATGATTAGCATATCTTGCTAACATCTTATATTCTTGAAATGTTAATCTACTATTTTGCATTAAGAAGAGATCCTTCTGACATTTAAATGGTTCTTTCTCTGTTTGTTCATTAAAAGTCTGAATCAGTTGTTGATCCAATAATTTAATTTTCGTTTCCAAGTTTTGAATATCTTTATTTAGTATTTTTTTATAATAAGAGGCTTTTTGCAAAAGGATCCCTCTTATTTGTGTTTTAACTGTTGCCCGTTCAATATCTGGGGCATGCTGTTGTTCCTTTAGACTAACCAGTAAGTCTTTAAGGTACTTTGTAATTTCCTGTATTATTTCTTCCTTATTCAGCAGATTTGGATTAAGAGACCAATTATAGCCTCTTTGCTGTAAGGTATCTTTTATCTCCTTAGCAAAACTCAGCGAAATTTTTGAATGATCTGATAAATATCGTGCATGTATAACAACTATAAGTTCTAAACTAATCAATGTTCTTGAAATCAGGAAGAAATCTATTCTGGACCACATTTTATGACATGGGGAATAAAATGTAAAATTATTTGTACTATTAGTATTGTTTAAATAGTGAAAAGGGTCATATAGTTGAAAGTTTTCTTTAATATCATCCAGTGCCAATACTGCATGCTTATTAAATGCTTTGTGTGGACAAGATCTATCCAACTTTGGATTTTGATAAGCATTCCAATCACCTCCAACAATTACGTAGTATCTATCAAATTGTGTTAAAATTGAATACAGTGATGTTATGAATATTTGTTGATCATTACAAGGTGCATATATGTTTAAAAGTAAAATAGGTTTATCAAATAATGTAGATGCCAGAATAACATAGTACCATCATCCATCTTTATCTGTATTAGAATCTAAAATTTTGTCCTTATATTTGTCTTTAATAATTATAGCTACCCCAGCACTATTTTACTTACCTTCCGATGCTATTACTCCTCTGATCCACTTCTTTTTTTTTTTTTTTTATATCAACCCATTGATCATTCATTAAATGCATTTCTTGCAGTAAAATAAACCACGCCTTAGCCTGCAACAATACATGTAACAATAGTTTCCTCTTCTTTAAATTCTGGAGAACTTTAACATTCCATGAATCTAATTCCCACATTACCAAGGTTGACTGTACAATAACTGTTTTGGAGAGAAAAGATAAAAAAAAAATACAGTATATTCAAAACCATACATGATCTGGAAGCAATCCATATATCCCGTCCTAAACCAGTGCTTACCCACTCTAATCCCGGACCAGGACATATATAGGTCTTGTGTAATATAGAATAACAGAAGGTTTAAGAAAAGAAACAAATAGGAAAACATCACATTATAAAATTTCAAACATGTTCCATAGTTGAGACCTATGTAATCTAACTTAACTACAACAAAGCCTAAGCTAAACATTCCCTAACAAGCACTGCATTAAGCTACATCTCCCCAATCAAGTATATTTAAGCAAATCAAATTAAAATACAATATTACAGTATGTATGAAAATAAATTGAAAAAAGGAAGTATTAATATTTGGATTAGCTATCTATAGATAAACCGCATGCATAGAGACACACACAAAAAAAAAAAAACATATTAAAATATAACCCTATGTTAAAATAAATATATAGTTAAATACAGGTATCCCTGGTTATAAACCCACACTAACATAGTTTTATACTAAAGCAAACTACTAACTAACTAATATAAAATGCATTATCACTTTAACACAGTACATTATGAGCTATAATGAGAAGCATATTTATACAAACATTACTAAATCCCTGCACCCTCCCTAAATAATATAGCCACAAAATTCTACATAAACTTGTATAAGAGAAACAAATAAAATATTCCTATGTGCTTACTTTACCATACAACAGTGTTATTTTGAAGTTAAATGAATAAAAAGATGTTAAAACAGTTTCCTTTGGTTTCCCAAGCCTGGAAACCCTGTGAAATATTCGCGACGGGGGACCGCTTTTACAGACGGTCTCCCGGAAGTGTCACAGCGAAATCTGCACCCACTACAGCATTTTAGGCACTTCCTGTCTTCCTCCTTGTCGAAAACACTTCGTAGAAGCCATAAAACTATGGGAAACGAATGCAGGTAATCAAGATAAGCAAAAACAAACAGTTTTATTACTCTGGAAGAGGCCTAGAGCTTTTTTAAACGCAAACAAAGGATTATCCAGTCCTGGGAACACAGTAAACAATGGATCCGACCTCAGCAGCATGCCAGTCTCAACAAAAGTTCAATTCAAGTCTCTGATACAGGTAAAGCCTTGAAAACTTTAAGAAACAGATTTTTTGCCTCATTTTTAGTGGAAATAGCATGTTTAATCCCATCCATTGTAAATATAAGCATATGTGGGTATTTCATTTGAAACTTAATTTGTTTGTCAATAAGAAATTTACAGTATGGAGACAAAGACTGTCTAGCTTGTCTTACCTGTATGGGTAAATCATGTGGCATAGATATTTTATTATTTTTCCACAAGATATAGCCTCCAGTTTGTTTTACAGTAGCAAGTATTCTGCTTACATCTTGATAGTTAAGCATTTTAACATATACAGGTCTAGGAAAGTTAGATGCTTGTGACTCTCTCAAAGCTCTGTGTGCTCTTTCAATAATAATTTGTTTCACCCCATCAGAGTCATTTAACAGCACTTCAAATATTTGTAATATGGATGGAATTAATTCATTATACTGAATAGATTCTGGAATCCCTCTGAGAATAATATTGTTTCTCCTGGATCTTGCTTCTAAGTCCGTAAGCTTGTTTTGCACAGCTTGTATATCCACATCATGTAGATTAGTTTTCTTTTCAAGTAAAGTTAATTTATCCTTATTTTCAGAAATTCGAGCTTCCGTCTTGTCCATTCTCTCCAGCAACTGAGTACATGAGTTCCCAAATGTTTGTATTTGACAAGTCAGTTCTTTCAGAGCTTCTTGTATGGGTAGCAGAGCATTTCTGATATCTTCCATGTTTAATGGTTGTTCAGATTTAGATTTGGTCCCTGATTTCTGTTGTTCCTGTATTTTAGTAATTTTTTGTCTTTTAGAAATCACATCCTTTTCAGGTGACTGCAATTCCGAAAGTTTTGTTTTAGTAGTGGTTGTATCCATGTTTTTTTTCCTCTTTTGACATCTTATTTGAGCACAAAGACTTGCAGTATAGAAAGCACACGGTTCCTTTGTTTACTTCTCTCTGCAGAGCCAGCTAATCTGTTGTAATCCAGTGAAATATATCCCTTTTTTCCGGTTTTTCTTCTTAGTAATAGATAGTTAAGTATAGTTGAAGTTATTTTATCGAAGATTTGATGTTAAAAGCTTTATATTATCCACTCAGGGTTTAGATTTCCTCAGGTTAATTAGAGAGCTGCAGTTCAGCAGTGCTTACAGAACAGCAGCCATTTTTGAATCGTTCATTGGGATTGTTAATTAAGCAAAAAATCTGATTGGTTAATGTGCAGGTGGAATTTTGTATTTAAATAAAGGGATTGTGAGCTCCTTTTACTCTGAAGAAGCCATTAGTTTTGATGGTGAAAGCGCTTAGTATTTTGCAGCCTTTTAGCTCTTCATTAAAGCGGCTTGGTGCAGTCCATGAATTTTGTGTTTTATTTGTTTTTTAGTGGTTACCTTGTTGGGTTCAGTGTTTTTTATTTTAAAATAGAATTCTGAATACAAATTTCATCAAACTTAGAGAGAACCATGTTAATCCAGCACAAGTCATAGCATTAACAGCATGCAGCACTCTTATTGAAGAGCAGTTTACACAAAGAACTATGAAATAGTATAATTTACAATATACAAGAAATGTTACTCGGCAGATAGTTCAAAAATGTGTTTGATATGGCCAGCCTTCCATACTTTTAAAACACCTATGCCCATGAAGCAGTCTCTGTAAACACATAAACATTACTACAGTAAACAACGGGCTGAAGAAGTAATAGTGTGCATATTTGTGTGTGAGCATGTACATTGTAAAACTCAAAATACCAAACCTAAAAGAACAAACACAAAACACTGAACAAAAAAAATCGAAAGAAAAAAATATAAAAATATTTTTTTTCACAGAGGAACAAGCTCCCTAAATATAACAACTCCATGACTGCACAGAAAGTAGTAGTCTTAATATTTCGAAAAGCTATGCCATGTGGATTGCCAGGATGTTACAATTTGTGCTCCAGAATTTATTCAGGTTTTCTTGTTCATTTCTTTATGTTCTGAACATCAATGTTGCAGTAACGTAACAGCTGGCAAGTGCAAAATTCAGTCTTTCTCCTATAATTTGCCTAATCTCTGGTGCTACAGTGAGGATATCCCAGTTCCTTATAATAATATATTTTACATAGGGGGTTGCCTGTTATATTTTGTTAAATATTGTAAACAACCACATTGCTTATACTTACTGCTATCCTCTAGCATAGGACTGCTTTCTGCAAAATAAGGTTTAGTATTATAATGCCTTTCATTCATTACATTTACCCTCATAGTTACTAGGGATTTCTCATCATATCCCCTTTAACTAAATTCATTAATCATATCGATCATTTGTTCCTCCCATTTTTTGTCATCGGTATTCAGCTGACTAGCACAGATGAACTGGCTTTTAATTACACTTTGAAATATATGATTGGCGTGCATACTGCACCTATGTGATTAACGATTTGCTAGTACATCTTTCTTATATATACATATATATATATATATATATATATATATATATATATATATATATATATATATATATATATATATATATATATGGGTTCCCTTCGGTAGATCGAACTTTTAAATGTTCAAAGACGATATGGCCGAGACTATAAGTCGGAAAGGACTGAATGGAGATCCATGTACAGAGCGGAATTGGAAGATTTCCCATTTTCGCAATGTAGTGCGATCTCAGAGTTGGTATATTTAAATAAGGGAGGTGTGGGGGTGCAGGGGGGCCCCTGCTACAGCAGTTTAATTTTGTATTTTTTTTTTTGTTTTTTTTCCTTCAGTGTTCAAACTATTACAAGTTTGAACATATGGTCCCGGCCATATTTGGTTTGAACTTGTAATATGTTCGATCTACTGAAGTAGATCCATATATATATATATATATATATATATATATATATATATATATATATATATATATAATTCTATCATTAAATCTTTCTAATGTAACATCTAAATAATTAATCTTATTAGCAGAGTGATGTATAGTAAACTTAAAATATGTACTAGTATTTAAATATTTAATGAAAGACAGTTGTTGTATCTTTCGGCTTTTCCTGGTTAGGGGTCGCCACAGCGGAAGTCCGGTCCTCTAATGATTGGCAGCAGATTTTTACGTACCGAGTTGCCAGCCCTGACGTACAACCTTCAATGAAGGTATGCCCATTCACGCATGTCTCCACACAGAAGACGCTCTAGCTGAGAATCGAACAGGACAATGTCTTACTATGAGGCGATAACGCTACCGCAGCACCACCACCGCAGTAATTCAGATAATTCACCTTTCTAAACAAACAAAAAAAATTGTTCACAAAACACTTGTAAAACATAACTTTTTCAACATATGTAAATGGACAATTATATCGTTTACTATTAAAATCGAAGTTAAAAAAAAAACGGTACTTAACAGCAAACTATGTTGGCAAATGTACACATTATCTAATTGCCCTATTGTCGAAAATCAGCTATTAATGCCGAAAATGTTGTACATGACATTTTACGGCATTTATCAGCAATTCCACCCTTGCCATAACTCCCTAACTAGTACACTTAACATTCTGTTTATGCATGGGGCCAGCCCCCTGCACCCCCAGCCCCCCACAACCCCCAACTATATATTCCAACTCCAAGATCGCACTACAGACAGGAAAGGGATGTATTTCCCTTACCACACTATACCGCGATCCCTGTACATAATCAAACATTCGTATTTGCGATTTTACAGTACATTCGCATATGTAACATTCGATTATGTAGCTTGCACACATATGAACTATTTGAACATCTGTAGTTTAAATAGTTCATAAGCATACAATGCTACGTCAGCATTGTAATAGTAAACCCAATTATATACGTACTGCTCTTCCCAGCATCCCACAACAATATTTGCATATGTGTTAGCTATTGGAGTACCCATAACTACGCCTGCTCTCTGATGAAAGACAAAATCTTGAAATATAAATACATTATTATTTAAAGTCACAGCCATTAATTCAGATATAGTTTCAATTTTCTTTACAGATATAGAGCTAAAAATTCAAATAAAGGCTCAAGTCCAAACTCATTAGAGATGTAATATCTAAAGTCACAAAAATGAATTTCATTTCAGTATTCACCTTATACCATTCATATAACTGATATAAAAAATCACATGTACCTCATATAACTTTTAATCTTTAACAAAATTTTACTGAGCACTTGCTAAAGATAATTCGAGATAAGGTTCGGTTACCCATCTACCACCAGATACTATAGGTCTCACTGGTGACTGTTCCAGGCTCTTGTATATTATGGGGACTCTGTATAACATTGGTGTAATTGGGCAGGGAACAGTGAAATAATTAAATAATTCTATAGTGATGTCACCATTTAACTGCAAGTCATAAATACACGTTAACCTTACTAATATATTTCTTTATATCTGCATGAATAATTCTAACAAAAGTTGTTTTAACAAAAGTTGTTTTATCATTTAAAACTTCATGCAACAAGACATCATAATCACTTTTATTCATTATGACTATGGCTCCAGCTTTATTGGCTTGCTTAATGGGTTCCTATTAGATTGTCAAAACTCCATTTACGCGAATATGAAATCATCGACACATATTGCATAAAATACGTAATCGATGAATGTGCAAAACAGCTAAATTTGAAATGTCGAAGTGTCTTGGTTGGCCTGTCTGCGCTATAGCTCCATAAGGTAAGTGTGCGATAGTTACGGACCTTAGGGTTAGGGTGCGGGTTAATGTAAGTGTATAGATAGGTAATGTGTGTAAGATTTAGTGTAGTGTTAGAAGTAGGGTTTTGTTAAATGTATTTATGTGTATTATTTATTTTGTTTGGGTATATCTCCGTAGGGGAAGTGTGTGGTAGTTACGGACCTTAGGGTTAGGGTTAGGGAGGGGTTAAGGATAGTGCATAGATAGTTATGTATGTGGGGTTTAGTATAGGGTTAGAAGTTGAGTTTTGGTGCTTTACTTTAGGCTTAGGAGTAGGGTTTGGTTAGTGTATGTATGTGATTTATTTATTTTGTTTGTGTAGGTAGTATGTAGTGGGTGGTGGGGTTGGCCGACTATGAACATTCGATATTTTAAATTTCGCTGTTTAGTGCGTTCAGTAATTTCACGGTTCGAGAAATACGTGTCGCTGTTTTGATATTCAATGTAATGGATTTTTGTTGTTTTAATACAGACCCTGCTTAATTATGATACTTTCATTATTCTGTAAACACATTCTTTATATGACAAATTGTACCATTTTTTCTTTTCTTTTTGAACAAAATGATCACATATTTTCCTTTCACATGCAGTTTCAAAAGCATTTACTGTAGGTGAACTTACAGGTATGGCTATACTAGCTTTCCTACACATATTAGAATCATGAGGTACAGTATCTTTAAAAATGAGGTTTAAACTTAAATTCCTGATGAATACGCTCACATCTGTTATTGCCTCGACAACATTACCATTGCAGGACCATCCTTTCTGTAGAAGCGATTTATCTTCCTTGGTTATCTATAAGTCTGAAAGATTGATAATTACTTGGTTCTGTTCCCCTGTGGTTTGAATCAGCTTTGAGTTAATGGGCCCTTGTTCACCCATCCTCCTCCTCCTCTGCTTCTTGTTGGTCTGCCTCTTGACAAATTGCTGCTCGCATTTCCACTAGTTCCAGTAAGTTTAAACAAATTAGACCTGTTGAAAAACCTCAAGGGGCTGGGATGTACCACCCAATGAGTTCACATCTATGGCAACTGTATTTCTCGAGGGGGGTTTCACTTTTGTCATTTGTCATTTGTCACTGCTAACATTCAGGGATACAGCTATAATGTCATTGAAAGATGTTTGTTCTGCAATGAAGATGTTCCATGATTATTAGACTTAGAAGGGGATGAAAGTATCCAAGGAATGCACTAAGCCTTTCTGAGTTATGTTCACACACTTCAACTCCACTCTATTGTTAATGGAATGCCCCTTAGACCATGAGAAAATACAGCAATAGAATCATAGGAGATTACTAATCTATCAACCCAGAGATCATTTTAAGCCTAGCCGTTTCAACCCAATGCAATACCGTAAAGGTACTAGTCAATACCAAAGACTGGATTTAGTGATGACTGCCTATGTCCATGAAGGTTGTGTGCACTATCCCCAGTAAGAATTTACAGTGCCCCATCCACTCATTCAGGTTTCTCTTGAATAGTGTCATAGAGGTGCTCTGTTTCACATGAATTCGTAGCCTGTTCCAAAGACATGGCAGTCTCTAGGAGATAAATCTGTCTCTCCAGCATGTAATATATAAGTCGCAGGCCATATTTAAGTCCCTGGAACAAGTGGTCCTACACCCATTTGCTTTACGGATATGTAGTGAGTTCATTAGGTTTGGGTCTTGGGTTGCTCTGTAGACCAGACATAAGTTTCCCCAAAAAGTCTACATGATACGGAGTATAGTGACAGAGATGGTAATTGGTCTGTGCAAAGCACATGCTGAAGGCCCATAATCTTCTTTGTTAGAAACCTCTAAGGTCTCTTATTACTATAGGTGCTTTGTATGGTGCATACCGAATGGAGTATTATACTCAATTATGGGCCAGATAAGTGCTGAGTATAGGGGGGGTTATAACTTCTTTTGCTCTCAAGGCAATGCCTTTACTAATCAAGTGAGCTACATGGAAAGCCTTCCTTAAAATGGTAGCCATGTGGCAGTTGAAGTTAAGGTTGCTGTCAACTCGTGATCTCTTGTCCCTTACCACTTCATGAGTACTTAAGGTATTGTTATTGATTTGTTAGTGTGAAGGTACATTGTCTGTGCTGAAGGGAATGATGATGCATTTCTTTGCATTCAGTTTGAGATTGTGACTAATACACCAGTTGTTGGTCTGTGTGAGACCATCCCGGAGAATACTGACATCATTCGGGGATTCAGTCATTGCACCTTGTTTGTAGTCATCTGCAAACTTGATCGGCCAAAACCCTTTAGTTTTGACCTGAACTTCTGAGAAGTATATACTAAAAGTAGGGGGCCCAGTACTGACCCCTGTGGCACCCCACTGGTAACAAGTCTGCTGGCTGATGTTGAGTCACCCACTTTGATAGTTCATGTCTGGTTTGTGAGCTAGTTGGCAACCCATCTTTCAGAGAAGGAATTTATATTCAGTTTGCTAAGTTTTCGGTAATATCTGAATATGGGACTGTATCAAAAGCCTTTGCCAAGTCAAGGTATGCTATGTGCACAGATTTACGCTCATCAATGGCCTCGGTCACACTTTCAAAGAAATCCACCAGATTTAACAGGCAGGATCTGCCCTTCACAAAGCCAAATTGTGCAAGATCCGGGTTTTGGAGGTCAACTATGTCTTTATTTATGAGGTCCATAATGATATGTTCCATGGCCTTCCAGATGAGGCTGGGCAAGCTTATGGGTCTGTTGCTAGGACAACTTTGTGGAGGGGAATAAATGTAGCTGTTCTCCATTCCACAGGAACAAAGTCTGTGGTGAGGCTATGATTGAAAAGGGTATTTAATGGTGATGCTACTTCATGTTTTAGCCTGTTTAGAAGACAGCCTGGGATGCCATCTGATCCCTTAGAGTCTGTGTTTTTTGCCTTGGACAGGGCTTTATGGACCTGCTCTTTAGATATGTAAGGGTGCAAGGCTTGGGGGATGGTTTGCTATAAGTTAGGAGGGGATAAGGGAGTGAAATTTTTGCCACACCTATCCACAAGCAGGTTCCCTATCTCTGTGGGGTCAGTGTGTGTGAGATATCATTGGCTACCAGTTCTGAACATGCTTGGGTCCTACCCTTTAGGTTACATACATAGCTGTAAAACTCTCTGCGGTTATCCTTGGCAGTACTTTCTAGGTTTCTCTCAAAAAAGCTCTTGAAGGATTTGACATGTTGTCTTATTTGCCTGTTAAGGCTGAGAAGGGTGCTTTTCCATTGTTGGGCCCTTGGCTTTTCCTTGGACAGCAATTTTTTGCATTTATTGTAGAGCTTGTTGATGCTGGAAACCACCATGGCAGCTTGATTTTACTTGGGGCTCTGGCTTTGATTCTGTCTGGTACAGCCAAGTTTATACACTTATGCAAGTGATTGTCCAGGGCTTTAGTGTAAGCTTCAGTGTAGTTACCACTTTCAGCTTGTGGCGTGGCTTGGAATGCATTTATACCTTCACCTAGGAGGGTATAATTTGCCTTGGTGAAGTTTTTTAGTCTGATTTCACCCTTTGTGAGTTCTGGTATTAGTGTCAGTTTGAAGGTGACTAATTTGTGGTCAGGTTTAACTAATGAGGGTCCAACAGTTGCAGCAGTGCACCTGTTTGGCATGTTGGTGAGGACCAGATCTAGAATGTTTGTTCCTCGTGTTTCTTCTTGTCAGGGTATGGACAATTTTCTCCAGGGCATATGAATTCACAAAGTCAAGGAACTTTTGTGCTAGCTAGTTTCTGCTAGAGAAGTGGGATCATTGAAATCCCCCATAACTAGTGTGCTTGGTAGAATTTGGATTGTCTTCAGTTTGGTTAAGTACACTTTGTGGGTGTTGTGGCCCATGTAGGGGGATCTATAACTGTCTAGGACTTGAATGGGGTTCTTACCCACCATAACCTGGACCTGGAGTAACTACATGGAGTTGTCCATTCTAACTAGACGTGAGGTGAATTTATTTTTAATATAGATTAAAACACTGTCTCCTTTGGTTTTCACATTTTGCAGTATAAAGGTGTGGAAGGCATTGCAGCCTTGCAGGGCCAGTCGACTCTCTGAGGTCTTAAACAAGATTTCTGTGACTGCACAGACATCTACATCTTGTAGTGACAGAAATAGAAATGCTTCCTGGGAGAGCTGTTTTTGGTTTAATCTCTTAGCATTTAGCAGCATGACCCTTATTTTGTTCTGATTGGTTAATTTCACATTGATAATGTTGTTTTCAAGACCTTGCCTAAAAAGGCACTATGGGGGAGGCAAGAGCCTTTGCCAGCAGCTGAAAGCCTAGGGGTGCCAGTTGTAAACTGACTCTGGCAAGGCAGCAAGGTTTGTCGACCATGGCTTCCCAGGCAGACAAGAAATGGATTCCTTTGGAATGTCACCAAAAACTAAGTCGATTATTGCAATATCATTTTTTTTTTATAATGTGGCAACCTTCTAGGAGAGGGTAGTATGCTGCTCAAGGCTAGGAACATAACTGCCTGGGACACATGCTCAGAGAGCTCCCCTATGTCTCTCTTCATATAGTCCAGTGAGGCACATCTCAGGTCATTCACACAAATATGAACTATGACAGAGTTATAACAGCACTTGTTGCTGAGAGACCTGAGTGCATGTATGATTTGGTGAATCCTGGCACTGGACAGGCAGCTGACCATGACTTTCTCCTTGTCCAACCTGGTGAGTGGGACATCTGTGGGTCTCACTATTGAGTCTCCAATGACAAGAAAACTTGTTTTTTGAGTGTTACGCCTTACAGGCTTGTTAGGTGAGACACTGATGTTGGTATGTGTCATGGGTGCCATGGAGACTCTGTTAGCTGTAGCAAACTTGTATTTTGGAGGTCTCTGGTGTTTCAGTAAGTTTTTCTAGAGAACCTCCGTGTATGTGGATTTACGTTTTGATGCATACTATGTGTATGAGTAGTGGTACTATGTGAATATGCAGTGGTGGGTGGGTTGACAACCTTCTCCATGTTACTGTTTTGAGTGAGAGACAGCATGGATTCTAGATTCTTGGTGTAAATACATCTCTCACACTCTGTACTAGACTTATTTATTGCTAGAGGGTTGTCTGTGTACATGAGACAATAGCTACACTGCTTCAAGAGACCCAAGTCAACAAGGTTGTCAGGAGAAACAAGGGTAGTCCACCTGACCATAATGCTAGGTTGAAGACTGTTGTCACTAAGGGTGGCATTTCATAAACTATCACAGAGGAGCTTAGTGAACGGATATTTCTGCCTGGGTTTTAAGGGAAAATTTGTTGAATTTAACTGTCTGGCTTTGGTGCACAATTGTGCAGTAGTGCAATGAGAAATCAGATGCAGGGCCTTAATAACAGAAGCTAAAACTTGAAAACAAACTCTAACAAACTTCAAAAGAACCAATGAGGATGCTTATTCTAAGCCCTAGACTGGCTTCCCCTTTTTCAGAGGTGCCAGTCAAACACAATTATCTCACAAAAGGGTATTTAAGTCCCTTATTGGTTTGCATTGTTTTTATAGCTTGTCATTTTTCATCTAATTTAAAAAGTCTTTTTAGTATCTGATTGTACAAGCAAATATCAGTAAAGGTGGGCATTCATTTTTATAATGTAATATTTAATTAATTCATGTTTTTCTAATGCTATAAATATTGTATTGCATTTTGTATTTATTCCAGTTATTTTATTTATTTTTATAGGTCTAAATATGTATAGTTACTTGATTGGATACTTATTTAATTACTTTGGTGTAAAAGTAAATTGTGGAGGTTTCATATTTGATCTGATGAAGTCCCATTAGTCATTAGGGAAGAAAGCGCTCAATGTTTTGCTATTAAACTTTCAAAAATCAAGTTTGTGGTCAAGAATTGCTCCCTTCACTTCACTTTACATCTAACAGAGATTTTTATTGGGCAGGTGCCTCAGTGTGTTTTTTTTTTTTGTTGTTTTTTTTTTGGTTCCTGTTTTCTTTGCTGAAGCTCATCTCCTACTTTTGTGGTAAGTTTAAATAATTACAATGGCAGCTTAAACTTAATTCATTCATTTTCTGGGTTTAAATGAGCTTGTCAACTACAAATGTGTTTTAAAAAGCAAGACAGTTTAAAGAATGCAAATAATCATTCACATTATGTCAATTCTATGACTTATGCTACTTTAGCTTGGCTAAATAGAAAATATTTTAAATGACTTCATTCTGATGAAGACCTCTGTGCAAGTCAAAAGCTCTTGTTCTTGGAATTAAACTGTTTCATTTGGATTAAAGCAAAAGCTTGGTGTCTTCCTCTACTTTTGGAAGATTTGGTTTATTCTTGTATGTAATAAATAAAAGTTGATGTCAGTATTTCTGAGACTTCACAACTAATGAAATGTATTATCAATCTAAAAATATTCAGTTGCATTTGTCTTGAGCTCAGGAAACTCTATATCTGACAAGAAAAAAAAATCCTCATCTTCCTGGATTCAGGAGTCTTGGTCAATAGTATTTAAAAAAATATATATAGCATTGTTTACCTAGCAGTGGTAATATGGAAGTATTATGAACTATGGAAAAGAAAGGATTTAGACATTGCTCTATCCATTAAAACAAATTTGTTTTAGCCAAGTCATGTTGAAACACTTACAAAATTCTAACCTCCTCTTCATTTACTTTACTATTCCTATTTGCATATTGAAGTCTATCCATGTTAAAAGATGATCCTTATCTGGTATATAAATTTGTCTCGTGGTGTACAATCATAGCTCACATCATTCACTGGCTACCACCCACTCCACCCATTTTTGTTTTCTAGTTAAATTGCAAGTTTTCTAACCTGATTTAAACAGTGAATACTGCACCACATAATTCCCAAATTTCAACCACAAATAAAAATTAATCTCTTTACAGTGTTTCATGGTGACCAACAGAAGTAAAACTTCCCACAGTCCTTAATTACCATCATTATATTTTGATTTAAAAGAAAAATAAATAGCTATATTCCTAGCTCTGTCATAATCCTACAACCATAATTCTCAAGCTTTTATCTCCAAAATGTGGAACACTATTTTTGTAGTGTGGAACAAATATGCAATATGTGGTACACTACCTCTAATATTGTGGGCAAAATTGGCAAAATGTGGAACAGTACCTTTTGTAGTGTAGAACAAGTGGGGAAAATGTAGACTGCTACCTCTCATAGTGTGGAACAATTGGGCAAAGTGTGGAACACAGCTTGTAGTGTAGAACAAACGGGCACATATGTGGAGCACTACCTCTTGTAGTATGGAACAAATGAGCAATATGTGGAACACTCTCTGTTGTAGTGTGAAACAAATGGGCAATATGTGGAAGTCTACCTCTTGTAGTATGGAACAAATGGGCAATATGTGGAACACTACCTCCTGTAGTATGGAGCAAATGGTCAATATGTGGAACACTACCTCTTGTAGTATGGAACAAATGGGCAATATGTGGAACACTTCCTGTTGTAGTGTGAAACAAATGGGCAATATGTGGAACACTACCTCTTGTAGTATGGAACAAATGGGCAATATGTGGAACACTACCTGTTGTAGTGTGGAACAAATGGGCAATATGTGGAACACTACCTCTTGTAGTATGGAACAAATGGGCAATATGTGAAACATTACCTCTTGTAGTGTGGAGCTAATGGGCAAGATGTTGCATGTATAGAAGGCATCCTGGGATATTGTCTGAGACAACTTATAGTGTTCTTGGCCTTAGAGCATTGAGGACCTGCTCCTTATTGATAGTAGGGGGAGATACATTTGATGATATTTCCTGGGGGGAGGTTGAGAGGAGAAAGGCATAAAGTTATTTTAATTTGTCTGCCAGTAGGTTTGCTATTTCTACTGGCTTGGTGTAGGTGCCTCCATTAACAGTGATCTCTGCACACAATTTCATATTGTCTTTGAGGGTACAGACATAGGTAAAAAATACCTTGTGGTTGTCCTTAGCTGGGAAAACAAATTTACCTCAAATTGTGGCTTTGGTAGACTTCATTTTTCCTCTGAGGAGTTTGTTTAGTGTGAGAGTGCTTTTATCCTGCTGGGTGCTGTACCTCCTAATTTTTGCAATGATTCTATTCCTTTTGTTACCTATTGATGTGATTACACCAGGGTGGCTCATTTTTTGAGTTAGTTCTGTACTTATTCCTTTTGGGTAAAGCTACCTCACTGCAACTATTAACATGCTTGTATATGGTTTCTGTGAACAGTTCCACGTAGGCAGCAGTGTTCTCAGGGTTTGTGGGGCCTTGAAAATTTTGCTAGGTTATCACTTAATATTAGACAGTTAGCCTTAGAGTAGTTTCTGATCATTCCAGTGTTAGCTGGGGTTCTGGATTTTATTTTTACTTTAAAGGAGACCATGTTTTGGTCTGACATTAAACTAGCAAGTGTGCAGCACTCTCTTGTATTAGCAAGAACCAGATCCTGTATGCTTCTGTCCCTGGTCGGCATATTGACAATTTGGTCCAGAGAGTTTGTATTTACAAAATCCAGGAATATCTGTGCCTGCACATTTAGTGTCATATATAACTCCAAATTAATAGTGGGGTAATTAAAGGCACACATTAATATGGTATTGTGTTGGATGGTGAATGGTTTCAGTAATCTTAAGTACATGTTATGGGAGTCACAGAGGAGCACCTATAGCTGCAAGAAAGTGGAATCAGATTTTGCCTAAGGTGATTTTAATGAGGAGAAGCTCAAGTGCATTGTCCTGTTTGATTGCCTTGAGGAGTATTTTTTTGATGAAAATTGAGACACCTGCACCTTTAGTCCCTCTCTGTATAGCAGGTAGTCTAAATGTCTGGAAGGCATAATAGCCTTGCACTGACGTTGTGCTCTTTATGGCATGCATGTGACTGCACAGATTTCAGGATTCTCTAGTGAGAGGAGAACTTGTAGGAAATGGAGTTTCATGTTTAGACTCCTAGCATTGAGCAGTAACACCTCAGATTTCCGTGGTTTTAATTTACTATGTCAGAAGAACTTTCAGTTTGGCATTGCCTAAAAGAGGCACTATTGGGAAGCAATGTTTTAGCTAATAGTTAAAAGCCTAGAATGGAATGGTGCAAACCATAACTGGCAAAGCTTCCCTGCTGACAAATATTGCACCTCCTATAATAACACCAAAAACTAAGCCAGTTATTAAGCTATGCTAAGTAGTATCTGTGTTTTCCTAACTGCAAATGTTGGCTGATACTATGCCCCTCACTTACCTGCTTTTCCATTCATGTGCCTTGCAGACACGTATCCCTTTCCCTTGAATTTAATGCTTGTTCTACCACATCTTCTATTTGAAACTGGGCTATTTTTTCTTGTTGTTCAACAGATATTTAATGTCAGTGTTTTGTATGTATTTTTCCATTGAGCAGTATATACAGCTACAGAGCAGTTCAATCATGCTGATCACCGTTTACATCCAGTAAGTAGGGAGCCAACCTCATTGGCTTCCGGTGTCATGTAATATGTTATCAGCAACATTTACATTTGGATATATCTATGCATTGTCATCTCTGTCACAAAGTTATCAGCAAACACTGAGTTGATTGCATTACTCTGTAAAAAAGCACTTTTTTTAGCAGTTCTACCAATTGTGCTGATTGCATTGCTAGCACTGAATGAGTTATGTGACAGAACAGCCCATAGAGTTAATAAAGCAAAGACACTTGTCTACCGTAATGACAGTAAAAAGTGAAAGTAAGAGTAAACTTTGAGGATTGTCTTTGATGGCATGTTGAAGAAATATATATGTTTATATGAAGAACATTTCAGATGTTGATTATTATGACTCGTGAACCATTTTGCAGTGCCCACCTATACATTTACTCTGTCTAAAAGTGTAATGTAAAGCAGGTTTATGTAATATGTAAGATACTGTACATGAAATTAAGTATTGTTCTGTCCTGTAGAACATAACATTTATTTATTTATTTAGTTAGTTGGTTGGTTATTGACATTTGGTGACTTCTTGCTGCCTTTAGCTAATGATGCCTAACACACCGATTTTCTAGAGTTTCTGTGATTTAAAAAGCTTGTTTCAGCTACATATTGTACTTATTTTACTGTCTGCACTTTAACAAAGTCATTTTTGTGTTTAACTGTTGTAGGCTACACACTCAAGTGTGATAGCTATTTCTGTGCATTTAAAGTGTTTTTTTTATTGTATCTGCTTTATTTTCTGAAAAAAAAAAAGATATATATATACTTGTTTTCTTGCCTTTCTAAGTTAGTATAGTCCAGTTTTCAGGTAAGTGCTGAATTCAGGGCTGTGTTACAAGTTTCTCTGTTTGCCCATACCTTACTTGGATAGAAGGACGTTTCTCTGTTCAATGTGAGAGAGGGAGCTTTGAGCAGCCTATCTGTCCCTGGAGGAGGGGTTTCAGCCCAGAAATTAGTAGTTTATTGGCCATTTTGGGCTAATTTCTCTCTCTTTCATTTCCCTGCTATAAAACCCGCATTTGCGCGGTTTTGCAGGCCGGGCAGTGCCAATTAGCTAGGGTATAACTATTCCCGGCTCCACAAAGTCTACTGTTGAATTTTTCCCTTGGAACAATACAAACGTTCAACTTAAGCACATAAAACATTCACTTCTCATAACTGAACTTGCTCAAAACTCATAGCAAGCACTAATAAACCTTAGCACTAGACCCCCCTATACTGTAGAGAAGGAGAGGGCTCTCTATTCGACCTTACCAGCCAGTCAGTAAAACAGTTCACTGTACTTATCCAGGCATATCCAAAGGGCAGTTTCAGGTGTACTCTCCGGTCCAACTGGTGAATCTGGTCATTTTGAGGCAATGTTACAATTGCCTCATTTACACAGACTACCCTCTCCTCCTTCCACCAAACACTAATACATGCGGGAGATGCAATTATACACCCAAACTGGAGGCTAAGCTCTCTCAACCCAAGACTGGACCAGGCAGTCAAGAGGAGAAGGGAATTACTTGCATCACACCACCAGTCTCACATAGATCTATGAAACCAGCACCGACAAAAAACACACATAAATACACAAAAACATACTCATAGGCTCTAAATAAAAATCTGCAAAAGCAACAGAGACCTCCAAAGCAGACATCCAAGCCACCTCCACCCCCCAAAACAAACTATGAAACACATATGTTACAAAGCTAGTGTACCACAGAATCACAGCCGTTAAGGCAAAATAACATACCCGACACACTAGTAATAGGTGACTCTATAGTCAGGCACACTGATATCCCACTCACTTGGCTGAACAAGGAGAAGGTTACTGTTAGCTGCCTGTCGGGTGCCAGGATCTACCACATAACACAAGCACTCAGGTCACTCCAGAACAAGTACAAATATGACTCTGTCATTGTCCATGTTGGTGTGAATGACCTGAGTACCTCCCTGGACTACATGAAAAGAGACATGGAGGAGCTCTCTGATCATGTAGCCCAGGCCGGTATGACCCTGACCCTGAGTAGCATCCTGCACTCATCAAGAATGGTACCATGGTATAGAGATAAAATTATCAATTTCAACAATTGGCTAAGCTTCTGGTGTCATTCAAAGGAGATCCAGTGTTAGTCAGCCAGGGATGACATGCTCAACAAGCTACGCTGCTTCACTAGAGATGGCTTGCACCTGTCACCCTTAGGCTTTCGAATACTGGCCAAGGCTCTTGCCACCCCCATAATGCCATATTTAGGCAAGGCTCAAAAGACAAACCCACTGCCGTAAATAGCACAAGTAACAAAGAACTGAGGGTAATGCTACTCAATGCCAGAAGTCTAAACCCCAGCACTAGCAGGCTACAACTCATACCATACATTTCAGAAAACCTGGACCGAAATACAAAAGGTGGGGGAGTATCTATAGTCATCAAGGGTACCCACACCTCCAGGTTAGTGGCACAGCACGATGCTTCAGAGATCATCCACGTGCAACTAACAATGGGCAAAACTGCTATTCAAATTATAGCTTGTTACAGATGACCCACCATGTCACAGGACCCCCACTCTGCATTCCTGGAAAGACTGGGAAACATAAAGGTCCTACCAAACACCCTGATATTGGGTGATTTCAATTACCCAAAAATTAACTGGGAGAACTACTCAAGTACAAACTCCCTTACCCAACATTTCCTAGAATTTACAAACTCAAATGTCCTGGATCAACTGGTCAATACCCCCAACAGAGGTGACAACATATTGGACCTGGTCATCACCAACATGGGCAACTGGTGTTCCACACCTGAGGTCAACCCTTCGCTGGTTAGATCTGACCATAAACTAATCACTCTGGATATCCACATTCTACCACCACCCCCAGTCAAAGAAACCACCGTGAAAAAACTTTTCAAAAGCAAACTTCATGTTACTTAAGACCGAGGTGGGAAGTTTCAAAGCACCCATGCTAAAGGATAATGCTGTCCAAGCTGCAAAATCCTTTACTAATGCACTCTACGGGCACCTATAAGAATGCATGGATCATGCTATCCCAAACAAAACCAAGACTCACTCCTCCAAGAAAAGGAAACCAGTCTGGTGGACCCCTGCCATAAACAAGTTATACAATAGTAGGAGGAAACTAGTACAGAAAAGAGTAAAATCCCAAGAAGGGAAGACATCCCTGATCAGTATCAGCAAGAAACTACATTTCCTCATAAAATCATCCCAGGCTAGCTTCAAAAGAAAAATTGCCATGGACTCCAAAGATAACCACAAGGCATTCTTTAGCTATGTCAAGAATCTAAGTGGCAATTCTCCGATCTGCTCGGAGTTAGTGCAGAATAGCACAAAATACACTGAACTGACCGATATAGCCAACATCCTGGCAGACAGGTTCAGTGCAAACGTCACCCCCCTCTCACCCCCAAAAGGGCCCATAACTATACCAGTAGAATGTAGTGCCCCTGAAATCACAGACACTCAGGTTAAAACAGCCCTCTCCAAAGCCAAAACCACAGCATCAGTGGGACCGGACGGTGTTCCAGGCTGCATCCTACATGAGCTCAAAGATGAACTAGCCCCCTCACCCAAACACACTGTTTAAACTCAGCCTATCCACAGGCTATGTACCCACAGAGTGGTGCACAGCAATAGTTATTCCTCTCCACAAGGGTGGAGCCACAACGGACCCTGGGGACTATTGCCCTATAAGCCTGATTAGCTTGGTCTGCAAAGTTGTGGAGCGCATCATCATGGATTTCATTAACAGAGACACTGGAAACCTCCAAACACTGGACACTACCCAGTTCAGCTTTGTTAAGGGTAGATCATGCCTGCTAAACCCGGTGTACTTCTTTGAGACAGTTATCAAGACTATAGACGAGGGAAAGGTGGTCCAAACAGCTTACCTAGACCTCGCAAAGGCCTTCGACACCATTCCCCACTCAGGTATTATAGACAAGCTCACCAGCCTGAACATAAACCCCTACTTCACGAGATGGGTTGCCAACTGGCTCACGGACAGAACCCACATGGTAAGAGTTGTGGGAGCTAGGTCTGACTCTAAACCGGTTACAAGTGGCGTTCCCTAGGGCTCAGTCCTAGGACCTCTCCTGTTCAGCATATACTTCTCAGAGGTACAGGCAAGCACAGGAGGGCTATGGCTGACCAAGTTCACAGACAACTGCAAACTAGGGGCTATAACTGACTCTCTGGCTGACACAGACATCCTCCAAAAGGGTCTCACTGAGACAGATACATGGTGTCAAAACCATGGCCTCAAGCTAAATGCCAAAAAGTGCAAAGTCATCCCCTTTGGAAAAAAACAAAGTACCCACAAACTACCACATAGGTGGTAGCCCCCTAAATACGGAAGACGTAATAAGGGATCTGGGGACCCAAGTAGATAGTAACCTCTCCTTTGATAAACACATTGCCTTCTTTGTGGCCTCCTAATCAGAAAACGGTTTGCATCCAGATCGAAAGAGGTCATTCGGTCCCTCTATGCATCACTCATCAGACCCATCATAGAGTACAATGCCCCATTTGGGATGTACCTTACAAGTCACCTGCAACAACTGGAAAGACCACAGATGTACCTCCCCAAGAGGATCACTGGCCTCAAGCAGATGCCCTATGCAGCTCGACTGAAGAAACTCCAGCTGTACTCAGTTGCATACCGCCTATTCAGAGATGATCTCTGCCTGACATACAAGGCCATGTCCAACCAAGAATTGATGGACATGCTCCACCTAAAGAAAACCATATCCCCTCAAGCCACATGCTCTAGGGATCTAAACCTCACCCCAACAATAAATAAGATGTTCTGGAGGGATAGATTCCTGTCCCAGAGACTTCTCATGCTCTGGAAAAAGATTCCAATATATATTAGGCAGAGCTCCTCACTAACCCTCTTCAAGAGAAACCTTGACGAGTGGTTGGGAAACAGAAAGTTTACCTCAGGGATCACTTCAATGCCTTTGCTGGACAGAGGCACAGGGAACTAATCTAAGGGGGTGGCAAAAGCCCGCATATTCCAGCTAGGCTTATAAATGCCTTCGGGCAGATAGGCTAGTACCTACCTATGAACCTATGAACCTATAATGTTTAATGTGATAACAATTTACAGTTAAAAGTTCTCTGTAAGATACTAGGTAGACCATATATACTAAAAGGTAGATTAAAATCCTATTGAGTAAAAACTTCTAGTTTAAGTTTGTAGGTTTTGAAGAGTGAAAGGTATATATGTGGAAAAAATAGGTAAAATGTGGTTACAACTAGAGGCAATATGATAGTTAAGGGTAATAGAGAGAAGTGGCATGAGGGCTAGTAGTGCGCATGAGTAGATAGAGTTTGGAATATAGGAGTATGGTATAATGAGATACACTGAGTAGAAGGGGGTTTGGAAGTGGATTTGGAACTTGGAAGAATGAAGAAGTAAGTAGAAACTGGATAATAAGTTAGGGAAAAAAAGTAAGAGATTAGGGTAGAGGAGAAACAGCAGGGGAGGGAAACAGGCAGTATCTGCTATATAATGAAGAGATAGGAATGAGTATGTTAGTATTTAGATGAGGAGTAATGACAGATGTGAGTATTAAGGATGTGTGTTATGAGTATGTTAGCCTTTAGATGAGGAGTAATGACAGATGTGAGTATTAAGGATGTGTTTTATGAGTATTTTAGTATTTAGATGAGGAGTAATGACAGATGTGAGTATTAAAGATGTGTGTTATGAGTATGTTAGCCTTTAGATGAGGAGTAATGACAGATGTGAGTATTAAGGATGTGTTTTATGAGTATTTAGATGAGGAGTAATGACAGATGTGAGTATTAAAGATGTGTGTTATGAGTATGTTAGCCTTTAGATGAGGAGTAATGACAGATGTGAGTATTAAGGATGTGTTTTATGAGTATGTTAGCCTTTAGATGAGGAGTAATGACAGATGTGAGCATTAAGGATGTGTTTTTAGAGTAAGTTTGATGGTCTTAAAGGAATCCAAGATGCTGATATTTGTAGGTAGGGCATTGCATAGTTTAGTGATGGTAGAGGAGTAGAGGCTTTGACCTACTCTTTTTTTAGGTTTGTATACTTTTAAAAGCTGTTTATTGGTGAAACAGAGATTTCTGGAAGGGGTACAGAGTTGTAAGATAGGTTTTAATGCTGGGCAGCTGTCTCGCTTGTATATTGTTTTGTGTGCTACAGATAGTTGCACTAAATTAAGGTAATGGTAGAATTCTAGTCACTTTAGTTCATTGAATATGTAACAGTTATGTGTCTGGTAGGATGTACCAGTTGCACATGTAGCTGTTTTGTAGTAGCATAATTGCAGTTTATTTTTTAGAGACATGTGGAGGTTAGTGAGAATAGGGGCTTCATACAAGAGGGAGGGGAGCAAGAAAGTGTTAGCAAGAGTTTTTTGGTGAGGTTGTCCATGAAATGCTTGTGTCTATAAAATTTACCAAGACTGAAATGTGTGTTTTTTTTTGTTTTTATGGTGTTTAGGATATGTTGTTCTTTATCATCTATGTTTTGAGAGTATATTTTAAAGTTATGCAGAAGTGGTTTTGGTGTGAACAATAACAATTTGGCCTTATTGGGATAAAGTAGCAATTGAGTATCATTTAGTCAGGTCCCTATAGAGGAGAAGGCATCTTGTGTCATTTTTAGGAGGTGTTGAAGGTTAATGGAGGAGGAGATAATGGTGGAGTTGTCAGTGTATTGAATGAGTGTGCTTTGAAGGGAGGCAGTATGAAGATGATTACTGAAAATATTGAAAAGCAAGAGTCCAAATATGGATCCTTGAAGGACTCCAGTTTTTTAGCCAGGTATTGTGACTGATTAGTTTGCCATCAAACGCATTGCTGTCTATTGGTTAAGTAGTTAGCAAACCATTTTAGAGTAAGTAGAGAGTATCCTAGTGTAGATAATTGTTGTAATCATTTCTGATGTGATACTGTATCAAAGGCCTTAGATAGGTCCAACAGGATTACAGAAGGTAGCGGGCAAGAGTCGAAGGCTTTGTTTACAGTATCTGTGAATGATAATAGAGCAGTGGTTGTGCTATGTGCTGGGTGGAAACCATGCTGGCTGGGAGCAAGAAGATTATCAGTAAGATGTTTCAGTGGTTGTATGTCTGTTCATGTTTCCATTAAATTAGATAAAGGGAAGAGGATAGAGATGGGTTGGTAGTTTGTCATTTCATTAGTTTGTCCACCCTTGTGTAAGGGTTTTATGATAGTTTTTTTTCCTAAGTTTAGAAACGTCAGATTATGTAATGGATCTATTAATCAGAATGCTGACAGGGTAGGCTAAAGCATCTGCAGAGAGTTTTAAGTATTCTGAAGGAAGGTTGCCTGTGGAGAGGGAGTAAGGTTTTCATTTGAAAAGAAGCTTATGTATTAGAGAGGTGGGAATAGGTTGCAGAAAGAAAATCGGTGTAGGTGAGATAGCTAAAGAAGTTCCCTGATGGGGGGGGGGGGTTATTACTGGCATTGCTATTTGGTGATTCAGGTGGTACTAGATTTTGTGTGGAGTTGAAGTTTTTGTTTGGTGTAGGATAGTTTACTAGTTTAAGTATACTCTCTATGAAGTAGGAGTTAAACATGTCAGCTATTGCAGATGGAGCTTTGTTAGGGGTTGGTGAAGGGTTTTGAGTGCACCCAGGAATGAGGAGTGCAGAGATAGTTTTCCAAAATTTTTTGGGGTTGTTGTTTTGTCTGGTTAGTTGTTGAAAGAAATAGTTCTTTGTCAGTAATATCTAGCTTTTTTGGCTTTATTTCCTGGCTGCTTGTATATAAGTAGATTGGTCTCATTTTTATTCTTATGCCAGTCTGAGTAAGTATACCATTATACTGTGGTGTTGCATGTGGTTTAAACATAATTTTAAAGGGACACTACTAAATCCTGTATTCATGTAAATGCTACACAATAAACCAGAAAATGTGTTAAATCATTTCATGATACTGAAGTACAGTAAAGCATTTTATATATATATATATATATATATATATATATATATATATATATATATATATATATATGGTTCCCCTTCACAAAGTCGATCGTTCAGAAATTCAAAATGCATATGGCCAAAGCCATATGCTTGAACTTCTGAAGCTTGACTTCATGAAAGGGAGCTGAAAAACAGAAAAATGTAACACAACAAAGGGTTTTTGCAGTGGGGCAAGCCCCTCTGCACCCCCCACACCCCACGTTACTTATTTATTGCAACTCCGAGATTGCACTACAGCACAGAAAGGGAAATCTCCCATTCTGTGCTGTATGCCATTTGCCATTCAGAGAGTCGAGATTCCATAATTTCGAGCATATGGTCTCAACCATATGACTTTTGAGATTGCGGCCATTCGACTTTGTGAAGGGGAACCATAGATATATATATATATATATATATATATATATATATATATATATGTGTGTGTGTGTGTGTGTGTGTGTGTGTGTGTGTGTGTGTGTGTGTATACACACACACACACACACACACACACACACATACATATATATATATATATATATATATATATATATATATATACATATATATATATATATATATATATATATATATATATATATATATATATATATATATATATATATACATATATATAGTTCCCCTTCACAAAGTCGATCATTCAGAAACTCGAAATGCATATGGCCAAAGCCATATGCTCAAACTTCTGAAGCTTGACTTCATGAAAGGGAGCTGAAAAACAGAAAAATGTAACACAACAAAGGGTTTTTGCAGCAGGGCAAGCCCCTCTGCACCCCCCACACCCCACGTTACTTATTTATTGCAACTCCGAGATTGCACTACAGCACAGAAAGGGAAATCTCCCATTCTGCGTTGTATGCCATTCGCCATTCACAGAGTCGAGCTTCCATAATTTCGAGCATATGGTCTCAACCACATGACTTTTGAGTTTGTGGCCATTCGACTTTGTGAAGGGGAACCATATATACATATATATATATATATATATATATATATATATGTGTGTGTGTGTGTGTGTGTGTGTGTGTGTGTGTGTGTGTGTGTGTGTGTCTGTGTGTCTATACACACACACACACACACACACACACACACACACACACACACACACACACACACACACACACACACACACACACACACACACACACACATACATATATATATATATATATATATATATATATATATATATATATATATATACATACACACACACACACACACACAACATATATATATGTACATATATATATATATATATATATATATATATATATATATATATATAGATATAGATATATAAAATAGAACTTCAATGGACTAAAAGAAAGGCACAGTGACGCTGAATGGATATTAAGCTTTTGTTCTTGTGATATTCCACAACATCCTGATTTTTACAGTTTTCCACATTTTTATGATGGCATTTCCCCTCGTATCGACAGACATGTAGCTACACTGGTACAGAGAAAAAACAGAAGTTAGAGAGGGATTTAGCACAATACAGCAACCAAATGGCTTATCCTGTTAAAAAAAAAAACTAAAGAAACCATTTCAGAGTACTTTTCAGAATTCCTTTGAGAAGACAGCAGGCAGGGCTACTGAATTTTCTGATTCTTACAATCATGACCATAGCAACAATGCACCAACTGTCTCTAATGTTAATAATCATAACAGTTATAATGGTCATTATGTTCACATCAGTAACCAGCATTCTGCCAGTCATACTGAGAATGAAGTTGCTGCTGCTGCACCACAAGAGAACCAAGCTGACAACCAAACTGACTACCAAACCAATACACGACAACCTTTTTTGTCCACTTGCTACAACAACACTCCAAAGAGACAGCTGGTACATCAAACAGAGGAATTACAGAGAGGGAGAGGGAGAAGTCGGGGCTAACGAAGATTTCTCTCTTTGGGCAGAAAAATAATGACAAGGAGCTACTTCCACAAATGAATTTATTTGACATCAATGGTACTGTCAAACGGATGAGCACAGCTGTTGTTAACCTTACCAACATGCAATTTTCTATGGAGCATTAAAATGTTCTACAAAAAGGCTTCACTTTCATACCTTCACAACGTGCACATTTACCAGATCTTCTTTTAGATCAATGTATGTATACCAGGAAGCTTAATCTAAGAAGTGTACACAATACTGATGCATCTACTGAATTTAATGACTCTGATACAGAACAAAACTCACATGGGACCTACATAAACACTCAAAACTTAAAAGTTTATATAACCCAGGACTCAATAATTCCCTACAAGAATATTATCCCTAACAGAACAAAAGTTGTCACTGGCTTTAGCAATCAACTTTTTGGATAATATAACTACAGTACATTTTAAGCACTTTGAATGAGTTGCATGATAAAACATTTGTATCCCAGTACATACATAACATTATAATGAATGTAGATATTTAAAACACAGGTGGTACCCTAGTTGATAACTCAGAATGTTATCTAAAGTGGTAAAATAAAAAAAAAAAGACCTAAGTAACGCAATGCTCTCTGCATGGAAAATTACATTTAGAAGGTTCTGCTGTACAGGAAGTGCTCATATTAAAGATATTAATTTTTTTTAATTAAATTGACACATACATGTTATCTTGTACCATCATCTAGTGTTGAGGATTACGTCTATAAACTGTTAATGATCTGTTTCCTCTAGTCCAGGGTCTGATTTCCTCAGCATCAGCATGTTTACGGTATGTAACACCAAGTAAGTCACTTAACCAGACAGTGCTCCTGGGTCAGTCCTATAACGGGTCTTGTGTCCAGTAGGTCTTCCTGATTAAAAGAAAAAACAAATTAAAAAGAAATTAATAAAGATATGTTTGGTAAGAAACCAGCATTATAAATGTGGAATGTTTAAAGAATACTTAAGCAGACCTCATTTCATCCATATTTATAGAAAAAAATGTCAAAGAATGTAAAATTATACCTTGGCTGACAAGAATTCAGGAGGCAAACACAAACTTCAAAGTTCTAATTACTTTAACTAAATACAATATTAGAATTGTCTTATAAAAATGCCAAAATGCACCTTTATATTTTAAATTTTAAAGCATGGACTTCAGAAATATTCAGACATTAATACGCTGACAGAACATTGACAGGAGATCTCAGTAAAATTTATAAATAAGTAATAAATGCATGCTTGTGAGTCATGAAACTGGTTATAATTCAAACAAGGTCTTTTATGTAAGCCTCAAATGACCCTCAATGGAAGATCACTGAACACGTTACAATTAACAGATTGTATATACCCTAAGGTTTTGTAAAAGGAAAATCAACTGACTACTATCTCATCATCTTGGTAAATTTTTTAACAGATGTGCATACAAATGTGAGTTTTTGTTGTTGACCCCAAAGCAAATGAGTATTAAATCACTTGGTTTGGTATTATGCAGTACACGTTTGGAAGTGAGGGAAATAAATGTTAACAGCTGGGCTTAGAGCTAGATCTTGACATACTGGGCTGTGCTCTTTGTTGTTGCCTTCATTATAAAAGTGTTCAGTAACAGAACACATCAATATTTAAATATAATATTAGGGATTTCCCAAGGCAGTAATGTAAATAAGAAAGTCAAAGCCAGGCACAAGGTTACTCATATCACAGTTTAAAAAAAAAAAAAAAAAGGTGGAAAAAAATACACGTAAATAAAATCAAACATTTGTAAATATGTGTGTGTGGTGGGGATGGTGCAAAAGAAAAGAATGACTTGGGACAAAGCGATCATTCCATATATATCCTGATTAGCCTATAAGCAGTATAATGCATGGATAAGAACTTTTGTTGCCAAACATGGGTGGTGGTCTTAGTTATTGTGCTTATGGGTAATGGAGATTTGAGCATGCTGTGACTAAGAACAGCTGCGATTCAAAGCTCAAGCTGAGCTTATCGACTGCATGTTGAGGCAGCTAAAGAAAATCTCCTGCAAATGAGACAGTAATAAAATGTAGATGCATGTAAATGAGGTATTTTCCCACTTGTTTGCGACTCATGGTCACTTTGTAATGTGTGTGTCTTCGTTGTGTGCACTTACCTTATGAAAGGTGAAGTCACAACTTTTCACAGCTGGTAAAGATTGTTGCTGTAGCTGCCAGCCTGGATGTTTGTCATCGTGAGCTGTTTATGTCGACTGCACCAAAACCATAAGTACCCAGTGGCACTTCCTGGTCGAGAAGGTGCAGGTATCGACAAAGGCTGACTCATTTAACTTTGCTGACCAAGAATTCCTTAACAGAT